>NC_139512.1:280999613-281212113 GCF_947247035.1 Vipera ursinii | reverse complement strand
AGAGGATTCAGAGGTGGAGAGAGAATTTAAACTGCTTAGGGATCGTCTTCCATTGCTGGAAGCAACTTTGGCATCTGGCTTTGTAGTTTGTGAATGCCTGCTCTTGTCTCCTGCTTTGTTTTGATTTCAGTGTGTTCCCAACCAAGTCTCTGGCACATCCCTCAGTATTTTCCCATCTATTTTGTGGTATTCAATTACAATGTGTCTGACTTGGATTACTCCTTTTCAGGTTTTAGTAAACCGTCATACACATGCACATTCTTTCTCTTGTTTCCCCAACTCTTCCTCTGTTACCTCTTTTCCTCCCCCTCCACTGCTATCTCTCCAGATATGCCTTCCTGACGTTTTCACAAGCCTTGCTGCCAGTGCATTGCTTCTAAACACTCTATTCCTTCTGCAATGTGTATGTATTCCCACTCAGTACCTCTGCAAGCCTTGCCCCCAAGCGCTTGCATATGCCTTCACTTTATCTGCTGTTTGCATGGACTTTTTCTCCCTTCACTGAAGCCAAGACATGAAATTGGGCTTGATGCAGAGGAAGGCTATTTCATCCACTTCTTCAGTCAGGAAGCAATGGGTGGCTTGTTGTGTACTGGGTTTCTTGCAAGCAGGAGGCGAGATGAGAGAGTTCAAATAGGAACATTGCTTTATTGAACAACAGGAACTGAACTAGTAACCAAGGCTTCTACACAGCTACTTATACTGCTGGCCACTAGGTGGCAGCGAATAGGTTTGAAGGAACCTAAGGCCACCCTAGAGCCAACTAATGATCGTCCTGGAGATTGCATGTCTGGGAAGCCAGCGACCATTACACAGACTCACTGATTAAGCAATCTCAAGCAGCATTCAAAGACACGTGAAAACAGTTCAAGTAAATAGGCCCAATACATTACATGGCCCATACTAGTAATGCACCAAGCTGAAGTAGCCGAAGGACCACTCGGGACGACAGGCTAGTTAACTAAAAGGTTTATTTAGAGCAAGACAAAACAGAATAACTCGCCCGGCTTTTATAGCCGGCAGCTGTCAGTGAGGGCCAATCAGGAACGTCCATTTTGGCGCCGCGTCTATCTGGACCAATCCGCGTCGTCTGTTCTTGACAGTTCGGCTTCCGCATGGCTCGGTGTTTTGACAGCCGCGAGCTGTCAGTGGTTGCGCCTGCGCTGTGCGGGGAACTTTGACAGCTGTCAAAGTTCCCGCGTGTTCTCCTGTCAGATTTTACTTTTCCTCACGTATACGGTTTAATCACATCTAGCTTAACTGTTTACATATATAATACACCCCTTACCCCTCCCCTGGAGCGTTTCCTCCCTCTCTGTCGTTGGAACCTGCCCACTGGTAGTCCCTTAGGTAGGTGGGGGCCCTTCGGTTCCTGGTGGAACGACATGGAAGTGGGGCAATGTCTGGGTCTGCCGGTGGTGCGTCTCTTTGTTCTTCTTCCTCTTGGTTTGGTATCGGTAGTATCTCTGGGGGGGGTTGCAGGTTGAGTTCCGTCGTTTGGGGTTCTGGGGTGTATGGCGGTTGTCTGGGTCTGAGTTGGTCGATATGGCGGCGTAGGTTGCCGTGAGTTTGTGTGGATATTAGGTAAGAAATGGGTCCTGTTTGTTTTAGCACCGTCCCTTGGACCCATTTGTTTTTATCTGAGTAAGATCGTGCCCATATCATTTGCCCTGGTTTGAATGTGCGGATGTGGGGGGTTTGTTCGTTTTCTTCCGGGTATGTGTCAGGATGCAGTCTGTCAAGCCGTGTTATCAGCCTCCTCCCCCATCTTAGTTCCGCTGGTGATTTGCCTGTTGTTGTGCATGGAGTTGCGTGTTGGGACATTAGGAATTGGCTGAGTCGCCTTTGCCAGTTCCCCTTGACGAATTTTTTCAAAGCTTCTTTTGTGGAGCGTACCATAATTTCAGCCATTCTGTTAGTCGATGGGTGGAAGGGCGCAGACGTGACCAGCCTAATACAATTCTTCATAGCGAATATCTGAAATTCACGAGAGGTGAATTGAGGGCCATTGTCTGAAACTATGGTGTCTGGGAGGCCATGTGTGGCGAATATTTTCCTTAGGGCTTGTATAGTGGCTCCTGACGTTGTTTTCTTAAGGGGAGTGACTTCTAACCATTTAGAATAACTGTCCACTACAATTAGGAAACTCTGTCCCTGGATAGGTCCTGCAAAGTCTAAATGTATGCGTGACCATGGGTTTTTTGTTGTTTCCCATTTGTGGATTGGTGCCTGGGGTGGTTCGTTCCGGGTTGCTTGTCAGGTATAGCACCCTCCTACATATTTTTCTATTTCCTTATCTATGCCCGGCCACCAAACATAACTTCTGGCCATGGCTTTCATTTTGACAATGCCAGGGTGTCCTTCGTGTAAGATGTCTAACGTTTGATTTGTGTTCTTATTTGGTATTATGACACGATTTCCCCATAGCAGGCATCCCCTATGTGAAGATATTTCATTTTTCCTGTTGAAGTATGGTTGGAATTGGGGGTGTGGGTTTTTTGCTGGCCACCCTGTTGTGGCCCACCTGAGGATTCTGCTGAGTATTTTGTCCCTAGCTGAGTTGTTTGCTATAATCTTAGCAGAGAGGGGACAGTCTGGAAGTTGCGAAATTGCTAAGATCATCCCCGCTGGGGCTGGGTCTGGGTCATTGCTAGGGATTGGCAGTCTGCTGAGGCAGTCTGCGTGTCCTAATTCCTTTCCTGGTTTATGGATTAACTGATAAGAATAGGCAGATAAGAATGTTGACCACCGTAATATTCTCGGTGAGAGAATCTGAGGTGTTATTTTATTCCAAGTGAATATCCCTAATAGGGGTTTGTGATCTGTGTATATAGTGAAGGGTCTCCCATAAAGATAGTCGTGAAATTTTTTGACCCCTGCAACTATTGCTAGGGCTTCTCTGTCTATTTAATTTTAATTTAATTTAATTTTAATTCCATTTATATCCCGCCCTTCTCCGAAGACTCAGGGCGGCTTACAAGCTTAGCAGTAGCCTTCATTCTATGTATATGCCTGCTTATTAGGGCTTTCACACACACCCCAAGTGGCATTATTACAAAGTCAGCTTAATTGCCCCCAACAATCTGGGTCCTCATTTTACCTACCTCGGAAGGATGGAAGGCTGAGTCAACCTTGAGCCTGGTGGGATGCGAACCTGCACTAATTGCAGGCAGCTGGTGTTACTTAAGGAGGCATTAGCCCACTGCCCACTTTGTGCGTAATTCCTTTCTGCTTTTGACAGAGTGCGTGAATAAAAGGCTATGGGTCTTTGGGTGCCATCCTTGTATAAATGACTTAATACTGCCCCAATTCCATAGGGAGATGCGTCGCAAGCGATGCATATTGGTGTATCTTCTCTGAAAAGGGTGATCGTTGAACTATTGCAAATAATCTTTTTTAGTGATTGGAAGCTATTTTCATGAATTTTGGTCCAGGACCAGGCAGTTCCTTTATCCAGGAGTCTATGCAGAGGCTCTGCGATAGTGGCTTTGTGGGGGATGAAGGCATGATAAAAATTTAATAATCCTAAAAAGGCTTGGAGTTCTTGTTTATTCCTTGGGCTGGGTGCTGTTTGAATAGCCCTTAGTTTGTCTGTGGTGGGGTGGATGCCCTGTCCGTCTATTTTGTACCCTAGGAACTCTGTGGAAGTGACTCCAATAGAGCACTTTTCCCGCTTAAGTTTGAGGCCGGCTTCTCTGAGCCGGCTCAGTACAGCTGACAGTCTGTCAGCTAAATTTTCTTCATTTTCTCCGGCGATGAGAACATCGTCGAAGTAGGGGCAGACCCCGGGTATCCCTTTCAGGGTTTTCTCCATGATACCCTGGAAGATACCCGGGGCTGCTGATATGCCGAATTGTAGCCTTTTTACTTTAAAGGCACCGCGGTGGGTGACAATTGTCTGGGCTTCCGCGGTGTCATTTGTGACAGGCAGTTGCAAATACGCCTGCGTGAGATCAAGTTTGGCGAAAATGGCGCCGGAGCGGATGGAAGCAAAAACGTCCCTTACCGCTGGCACCGGGTAAGCATGGGGGCTAAGAGCTACGTTGAGGGTCGCCTTATAGTCCGCACATAATCTTATTTCCCCATTAGGCTTAACTGGGGTGACTATTGGGGTCTCCCAGCTTCCCCCTTCTGTTGGTTCCAGCACCCCGAGCCCAACGAGGCGGTCTAGTTCCCTTTCAATTTTTTCTTTAAGGGCAAAGGGCACTCTCCTAGCTCTTATCTTAATGGGTTGGATGGCTGGGTTTAATTGTAAAGAGATGGGGGGACCCGTGTATTTCCCTAAAGTGCCATCGAAGACGTCTGCATACTTATTGCAAACGGCTTCGAGACTGGGTGATTGTACAGTATTTACCCCCGTTATGGCGATCCCTAACGGTCCGAACCAGTTCAGCCCTATCAGGTTGGTGCGATTTCCCGGTGTTACCAGTACTTCTAGGGGACCCTTGAAAGATCTGTACTCTACTTCCACCTTAGCCCTCCCTTCCAGAGGAATAGGGGTTTTCTGGAAGTCTGCTAGGTGGACCTGGGTTTGCCTCAGGGGAATTTTTCCCTTGCCTTGTTGACAGATCTCCTGATAAGTTTTGAATGAAATTAGGGAGACTGCTGACCCCGAATCCACTTCCATGAGGCAGGGCACCCCCTGAATTCTTACCCTGATCTTAACCTTTGAGCTTAGGCTGTTTACCCTGTCAATTGTTTCTACCAGGGCCCCTGGCGGTTTTCCTCTGTTGGCCTGGGTAGCTGGCCTACCTGGGGAGTTTGCCTCCACATCATTGATGTTGTCCCGGCCCTTGCTGCGGCACACCGGTTTGATGTGGCCAGTCTTTCCGCAATTGTGGCACTTAGCGTTTCTGAACCGGCAGCTTCCACGGGCATGGTTGCCCCCGCAGCTGGCGCAGGTGGCCCATTGCTCGTAACGCGGCGGTGGCGGAGGGGGGTTCCTGGACCTTCGGTGGTCCGAAGGGTCGCTTCTCCTTGGTTGCCTGCGTTCCATTCTGCGCTGCAGGGCTTCTCCGTCGGTGAAATCCACCGACTCTTCGCTGTCGCTGAGGGTGGCGCTTTCTTGGAAGACGGTCGCTGGGCTCTCTGGGGTCGTGGTGGTCGGCTGCTTCTTGTGGTTGTACTCGTAGGCCATGATTTCTCTGGTCAGCTCTGCCAGGCTCATGTCGGTCTTGGATGTCAGCTTCTTCTGTAGGCGTTCGTCCCTCAGGCCGATCACCACCTGGTCTCTGATGCGGTCTTCTAGGTCGGGGAAGCGGCAGTTCCGCGCGGGGTGTCGGACCCTAGCGATGAAGTCGTTTGCAGGTTCATCTGGGCGTTGTTTCTTCTGGGCGAATTGAACCCGCCAGTACAGTTCGGATCGGGCTGGCATGTAATGCTTCGTCAGCTGGTCTACCAGGTCCGCGTAGGATACTTCGGTGATGGGCACCGGGCTGAACAGCCCCACGGCAGCGTCGTAGACGGGGGGTCCGCTGATGTATAGCAGCGCCGCGGCCTTCGCTTGGTCATCGGTGATTTTGCTGACAAGGAGGAATCCCTCGACCTGTCCCAGGTGTCGTTGCCACCTTTCGGGATGTCGGGTGTCGAATTCCCTCACACGACCGAAGTTTGCCATGTCGTCCGGTCCTGGGTCTCGCTCCGTTGGAAGTTAAAACTTCTGTGACAGCTCTGGCCAGGAACTCTCTTCCGCGGCCATGACTTCAGCTCTGGAGCGATCCCACCTTCGTCGCCAGTGAAGTAGCCGAAGGACCACTCGGGACGACAGGCTAGTTAACTAAAAGGTTTATTTAGAGCAAGACAAAACAGAATAACTCGCCCGGCTTTTATAGCCGGCAGCTGTCAGTGAGGGCCAATCAGGAACGTCCATTTTGGCGCCGCGTCTATCTGGACCAATCCGCGTCGTCTGTTCTTGACAGTTCGGCTTCCGCATGGCTCGGTGTTTTGACAGCCGCGAGCTGTCAGTGGTTGCGCCTGCGCTGTGCTGGGAACTTTGACAGCTGTCAAAGTTCCCGCGTGTTCTCCTGTCAGATTTTACTTTTCCTCACGTATACGGTTTAATCACATCTAACTTAACTGTTTACATATATAATACACAAGCAGAGAATGCAGATGTGTTCTTAGAGTGGGAGATAATTCTAAACAAAAGTTACTGTAGGACAGGGGTGTCAAACTCAATTTCATTGAGGGCCGCATCAGCATTGCAGTTGCCCTCAGGGGGCTGGGTGGGCGTGGGCATGGCTATAGTGCGTATGGCCTACTGGGTGGGCGTGGCCAGCTCTACATTGTTCGCATCAAGGGTGCCTATGGGTGTTGTGATTCAGTGTCAGCCTGTGGGTTCGGGAGTTGGGTCGGACGATTCAGAGGAGGAGGAGGAGGAGGGGTTTGGAGAACCTGCAGAGGACAGTTCTCAGGCATTGCAGAGCTCTCAGCCAGGCCCCTCCCATCTGGTTACTACTCAGACCCAGCTGTGTGAGCCTGACAGCTTAGATGAAGATGACCCACAGCTGGCCTTGTTCAAGGACGCCCGAAGCAGGAGGCAGTCAAGTAGGAGTAAACAGAGGAAGGCAATGGGGCACCTTGGAAGGAGGCAAAGAGAAGCCACGCCTTGAAACTGTTTAAAAGGGGAATGTGTGGGAGGGCTGGTTGCTGAAGGCAACCGTTTGAATAGCTTCTGTTTTAGTGGTTCGTATTTTGTTTTGCTCAGTTTGCTCTGTTTTGGATCTGTTTTGTGTAAATAAATTTGGCGGGCTTACTTCCAGCCTTTTGCCTTTTGTAAAGGGGTTGTCCCTGACTTTTCTGCAGGGCCGGTAGTAGGCTGGAACAGAACAATGGGGGCCTGGGCAGGAGTGGGACAGATCTGAGGGTCTCTGGCAGAAGGAGGGTCTCTGGGCCAGGGCCAAGGCAGTGGGGGCTGTTCCCTCACTGTTCCCAGGATGGCTTCGCGGGCCCCATGAAACCACTTCGCGGGCCAGATCTGGCCCCCAGGCCTTGTGTTTGACATGTCTGCTGTAGGAGATCACCAGATTCAGCCCAAGGGAGGGGTCAAATGTAACATCAGTCATGAGTCCCTTCGCGCCCATGAGAGATCTAAGTCTAGCCCACCTTGAATTTCTGTGATTCTTATCTACTGCCAGTTTGCTTGGACTGTTAGTAGTACAGATTCTTGTAGAGAGCTTAAGCTTGCATTAAGAAAAGCTTTCTTAAGTTTGCAAGGTGAGGGAAAGTGTATAAACCTTGCCTTGGGACCAGAAGCCACCTTGGGAAGAAGAGGAACATAGCACTTGTGGTAAGAAAGATACTTGCATGTTTTTTTCCGGAAACCAAGTAGAATCAATTGAAATCAAGTCATGGGTGAGTAAAACAATAGCAGTAAAGTTCACCTTTTCTCTGTTGGTGCCAGGGTCAGAGTGCTTTCACTGGGGGGGGGGGAGGAATAACTATTTTCTTTGATTTCCTCTTCCATTGCAATGTTCTCCTTTGGCCATTTTCTCAGAAGGACAGTGCACCGGTTCATCACTGGCTCTGACTTTTTTCATCCTGCCACAGACATTGGCTGTGTTTTATAGCTGATATGGCTTATTTTGGGTCTTGCTAGGATTTATAGGTAATCTTTGCTTAATGACAAAAATTGGGATTGGCAATTCTGTTGCTAACCAATGCACTCATAAAGCGGAAAAATCATGTGACTGTGCCAAGTTATGACAGCAGTTACTGCAGTTCTAGTTGCTGTTGTTACGTAAATCCTGCTTGGCCTGCTTGTGAGCGTTATTGGTCACCAAGTGCCCAAAGTTAGATCACATGACCATGGGGAAGCTGCAATGGCCAGAGCTGATTATGAGTCACGCTTATTCAGTGCCATCATAACTTTGAATGGTCACTGAACAAGTAGTTAAGCAAGGACTACCTGTACTTGAAACTACAGTAAAGCTTGTTTATTTATTTGTTTGTTTATCATGGCTATGCCACTGTGGGCTTTAGTTATTTTTCTGTTTGAAAAAAAATACAACTATTGCCTAATCTTGCTTCCAGCCGTCCTGTTAGGACTTTCAAAGCAGAGGTGGCTTAATGGTTTACAGCTACCTCTCAGTAGAATGGGAGTCTTTCCATTTTTTAAAACATGTAAACAGTTAAAGGTTCCCCCACACATGCGTGCTAGTCATTTCCAACTCTAGGGGCCGGTGCTCATCTCCATTTCAAAGCCGAAGAGCCAGCGCTTGTCCGAGGACGTCTCCATGGTCATGTGGCAGGCATGACTAGACGCCAAAGGCGCACGGAACGCTGTTACCTTCCCACCGTAATGGTCCGTATTTTTCTACTTGCATTTTTTATGTGCTTTTGAACTGCTGGGTTGGCAGAAGCTGGAACGAGTAACAGGCGCTCACTCTGTTATGCGGCACTCGGGATTCAACCCGCCAAACTGCCGCCCTTCTGATTGAGAAGCTCAGCATCCTAACCCGCTGAGCCACCGCGTCCGTAAACAGACAGATGCCCAAAATGAAATGTGTAGGTTTGGGTGTTGCCCATACAAGTATTTTATTGTGTCTTGTATATGGAGGGTGGAGAAGGGAATTTCTTATGGCTTTTATTGTTATACCTATGTATAAAATACAGGGAGAAATAGAAATGGGAAATTAGGGGAAGGAAAAAGAAAGGGGGAAAGAAAATGTAAGGTACGAGGGGAGAAAAAAAAGCATTGACTTCCGACTCTGTTTAGCACAGTAAAAGATAGAAACACTCCAGCAAGGGAATTTCTATAGGACTTATAGCAATTGCTCAGTGTTCTTTTCCTCCTCATTGTAAGACTGACAGCAGGGAAGACAATTGCGGTTCACCTCTAACTGCTTTTGAAGGACAGGGAATGGAAATGTTGCCAGTGTGGAGTTGTCTGCTGTCTGCTTTTGAATAGCTTTTGGGTGAGCATTGGAGATTGAAGATTACCTACTCCCCTGTTTAGACAAAAGGAAAGCTGTGATAAATTAAAAGCCTTTTCCTGGTACAAGGAGCCCTTCACTGTGGATCTGGCTCATCACACTGATATACAAATTGTTCAGATACAAATCCCAGCTTAGCCCCATTTTTAAAACGGCTGAGGAAGATGTAAGCAAGGAAGTCCATTGAGATATCGCAGAATCTCTACGCAGCTATCCACCAGTTAAATGTGCGCTGCTAAATAGACATGATTAGTGTTCTTAATTACTATACAGATTTTTGTAAGAAGGCCAAAGAACTTGCTGTATTTGGAAGCTGTACCACAATAACTGGGTTGGTCTTCACTGGTGGATAGGAAAGTAAAGAACAAATAAAGGCCTTGCTAAAATCTTTTGACCATTATTTTATTTTTATAGCAGAGTCCTAGAAGCACACAAAAGGAAATTGCCTTAAACTTTTAATAAATGTACACAAGGAGGAATTTTGGTAGTACAGATTTTCCCCAGCCCTGAATAAGAAAACGTACTGACTGAAATATCTCTTTTGAGCTACAATTAAAATTAGTTTCTTCAGTTATCATAGAAACTAATCATATGTTATAGTGAGAAGATATCAGGAATTTATAGATTGTGTTTGTACATTTTGCTAAACTACAATGTGGCTTACATGGTCTTGGTTCAGAGGACTTGCACACTAGCAACCAGCAGCATCACTTATATGACTATGGTTATATAAGGCCTGTATTGGTAATATATCACCATGGCACTGATTGTATGATTCTATAACTCTCTACCACGAAGCTTCTTAATGTACTGGTTGTAGTAAGTTGTTATATTTTATAATTCATGCATTATGGTTTGGTGTGTTTTGCTAATGATGTGGAGGAAAGGTCTAATCAACAAACACTGATTAAGGAAATCATGACTTAATGTAACAGGGGAACCACATGATATAGTTAAAGCAGACATGTCAAACACAAGGCCCGGGGGCCAGATCCAGCCCATGAAGTGGTTTCATGCGGCCCGCAAAGCGATCCTGAAAACAGTAAGGGAACGGCCCCCACTGCCTTGGCCCTGGCCCAGAGACCCTCCTCCTGCCAGAGACCCTCAGATCTGTCCCACTCCTGCCCAGGCCCCCATTGTTCTGTTCCAGCCTACTACCTACTACCCTTGATGCGAACGATGTAGAGCTGGCCATGCCCACCCAGTAGGCCATACGCACTCTAGCCACGCCCACCCAGTAGGCCACGCCCACCCTGGCCATACCCACCTGCCCCCCTGAGGGAAACCGCAATGCTGATGTGGCCCTCAATGAAATTGAGTTTGACATCCCTGAGTTAAAGGGATGTAACAGAGGAACCACATGATATAGTTAAAGGGAAGCTATTTGTTGCAGATTGAAATTAAAGTTAACCTTTGTTGCTAATGGTTTTAAGCTTGCATGTTTATCATATGAAGTGATATTGAAGCTCACAATATGGCCTACTGTCCAAGAGTGGCAGTAGGAATGCCAAGTTAATATCAAAGATTTATCTTTGATGGTTCCAGTTTGCTTAAGCCCCACTAAGACAATAAATTAAGATATGTCTCACCAATAAGATTGTGTTATATAGTATGTTCTTTTCTGTAGACAGATTTCTCAATAAAACCATTGAATTTGGCTTCCTAAACTGATAATATTTTCCCTTATATAGCACTGCAAATGATTTCTTTCTTTCCTTTATTCCATTTATAGTAGACTTAAATCTATTTTCTTATAAGCATCTTTCCTGGTATCCAAAATAAAGTGAAGTTATTCCATTAATTACCATAATAGTAGCTTTATAGATATATGCATATAAACAGCTATCTTTCCCCAGACTGGCAGTACTAGATACAAAAACAGACATATATTTACAAAAAGAAATGTAATGTTTATACATACTGCAGATGTCAGCCTTGTTTGTGATAATTTTCCCCTCTTTTTTCCTAGTTTAAATAAATATCTTGCAAATGGAATTTTTCTTTCAAAAGTTTTATTATGATTTGGGGTTTAATTAGACATGATAAATATCAAATAGATTAGCACCCACAAAAACCACTTTTTCCATAATTTTTCATTAATCTTGCTTTGCTGACCCAGAATTTTGATTAAACTAAATGAGTTTGTTTTAATAGGCCAATCAACATCTTCTTGGAAAATCGTCAAATGTATTTTTTAAAGTCCTTTACCAAAACTATCATAATTTTCTACAGCCTCAAGGCCATATAAGCTAAGACATGGGTCCTACAGCTTTTGCAAATGTTGCCACAGACTAGAATTTTCCTGCATTCAGCAGGAAATTGGATTCAGTAGCTTAAACAGTTATTCCAACTCTGTGATTCTGTTAATCCTCCCTTTTCTCACCTGATATTAGCGTCTTTTTTCTGTACGTTGCCCTGGGTCCATATCTTTGTCACAGTTGTCTCTCCATTTCCAGTTTGCAGCTATTTCCCATGAGAGCAAACAAATGGACATTTAAAATTCTCATAGCAGAACCCAAGCTTCAGGAAAGGAGAAGTCAAAAACCTTTGGCACACGGATTTCAACCAAGAGATTAAAAACAATGCTTTCCTCTTATAGAATTTATCATGATGCATATATCAGAAGCACAAATGTCAGACACCTATTCAGATTCATGAAAGAAATAGCACGCAGAATAACATGCAGAGTTATCTGTGGATGTGGCAATTGTGCTAGCAGATTTGGAGCATATATCATTGTAATATTTCTCTTTTTAAATGCCACACAAAGCTTAATTGCCCTGGAATATTTTCCACAAAAGCAGTCAGTATTTATACATAAATAAATGATAGACAAAAATAGGCCTTTTGATGTGGTTGAATACTTGTAGCCTAGAAGTGTTGTGTATGAAGAGGAGTTTCCATCTCTTTTGTTCTGATGAAGTGCTTTTTTTGGGGAAAAAAAAAAAGTGCCGGAATTCACACACGTCATACAACCCGCCTTGCCTACCCTACAAGGTTCCATCCAAAAAAGGTGCCGGAACTCAGTTCTGGGTGTTCTATAACAAAAGAAGCCCTGGATTTACCAGTCCAAATGGAACTGAGCAAACTCTTATCCTTGACTGCATGATCTCCAAACTTGCCCTGGAGGCACCTGAGATTGCTCACATGGGAAATTTTGTGTCAAACGGAAGAAAACATCACTTCCAAACTGGAACAATGAAAGATGGCTCAGGCTACCCCCAGCCTAGGGATAAAATAGAGATGGCATCATGAACCTGTCCCTTAGAAACAGCAAGTAGAACATGAAGATCTGCCTTCAGTCTTTCTTCTACATTACAGCAGTGGCCAAAATTGTGGAAACCTTTTGGGGAACGTGTACAGTAGAAATGCCACCTTTCGTTAAGTTTCCACCAATTTTTCTTCTAATTTCTTTATAACTGTAACCTTGTTCACTTAATAATACTATTTTACATCGCTTTCTGGGCAACCAATCAGCTCTTTGCACCATTACTTTAATTTTATTATGTTTTACAAGCTCATTAAATAAAAGGGGAAAAAAAACAACCAACTTGATAGCGATCACACAACACATCAACAAATCCTCTCCGCTTCAATACATAACATCAATAACTGAATCCTACTGTGATCTGATTGGCTCATTGCCAAAACAAGGTGACACCTGATTGGCTCCCTAAACACTCATGGTCATTGGCTACAATCAGATGAAGGAAAGCTACCGGATATCAACCTAAGCAAGTTGTGCTTCCTTTTTCTGGTTATAACTTTTCACAGAATACAGTACAGATAATTGAACAAACTATGTTGCATTACATTCTTGATTAAATTATCTTTCCATTGATATATATTTTATGATACTACTCCCGAAAAAAGTGGTGTTATTAGCTATCAAACCTCAAAAATACGTTTTTCCCAAAAGGTGTCCACAATTTTGGCCACTATTGTAGGTCAATAAAAAGAAGGCAGAAGGCAAACAAATCCTTAAAGCAGAATAAAGTAGCAAAAATGACCTGTAATTACCTTAATGGGTCATGACCATAAAGTTATGATTTCCACATGTATTTGCTTGTGTGCTACTTGGAATAGTGTGTGTGCCTAGGTCAATATATTGATATACACATAGATGGAAGTACAGGAAATGAGATAAAATTCTGTGAGTCCTACAATTATTCTAATTTATTTGTCTTTGCAGTGTTGAAGTGTATTGTTTATATAGTCAAATAATCTCTCAACAGGTTCATAAAGTTACAGCTATTGAACGTTGCAGATAACAAGCTATTTCCTATCGGGTTTAAGGTTGAGACTGGCACACAATTGATTGTCTAATTAATAAAAATAGATATTGAACAAGCTATAATTATTTTCTCAAACTCATGGCTTACATTGTTGTATTTCAAAGTTGTATCCCGTTCTTCCTTTAAAGAATCATCTTGAGAGCCTCAAGAAGGGGGAAGAGAAGATGTTAGGGGAAGCAAATGAAAGCAACCCCTGTTATTGTATGTGTAGAGATCAAGGTTTACAGTGCAGTCACTTAGCAACATGTATGAAGGAACAAGAGTAGGTAGAGCCTACAGAACTACAAAAGCAGAAAACATAACTCCACAGTATTTGCAAGCATATGGAGCTAGAGGACAAAAAAAGGACATAGGGTTCTAGATGGATTCATGCATGGCACCAAGCCATAAACCAAGCAGTTCATGTGATGGCTTAGAGCAGAAATAGGCACTCTAATGCCTGTACAACAGACAGATTGGTCGAGTGGTTAAGGCAGGGGTAGGCAACCTCGGCTCTTTTATGACAGCTGGCTCAGGAATTCTGGGAGTTGAACTCCATGAGTCATAAAAGAGCCGAGGTTGCCTACCCCTGGTTTAAGGCATCAGGGTAAAAACTGGGAGACTGAGAGTTCTATTCCTCCTTAAGGACAAAACCAGCTTTGGGCCATCAGTCTTGGGCCAATCATTCTTTTTCAGCCCTAGGAAGTATGCAATGGTAAACCACATCTGCCATCTTGCCATGAAAACTGCAGGGGCTTGGAAGATGCCACAGATTAAATCTCTCTTAAAACTTTCTTGTTAACCCAGCTTGAATTTTCATGTCACAGTAAAACAGTGTTTTATATTATGTAAAACAATGTTCAACAATTACCAGTGTATATTAAATCACAATTGGATTGGTTCAGTAACACTGCAAACAAATCATGTGATTTAATGGACTTATCGATTCATTCGCGCTACATATTAGTAAAAATCCTCAGTCAGTTTTAGCATATGACCTTTTCACTTCCTTTTGTGTTCATGCTCTTTGATCTGAGGTTTCCGAGCAGCATGTACAGCATCAGGTTTAAAGAGTCTATAAACCCACTTTCAAACTTTCCCATCAGGTCATATTGAATTCTATTTTCTGATCACTGATTCATTCTATAAGGTGGAAATACATTTGTATGATACAATAACTTGCGTTTCCTAGATCTATGAAAATAATACTGTAAAATTCTGTTTTGTATTAATGACTGCAGTCATACAATTTTCCAAACTGTTAACTAAACTTTACAAACTACGGTAGCTGAGCCCAAGCCAACCAAACTGCATTATATTTTAGTGCTTTGTGAGGACTGGCTGCAGTGTGATATATTTTGCCTTAGTATCTTTTGAACATATTGCTAACTATAGTTTATGATTCAGCATATTGGATGATAAGGTAGCAAATCCGTTTCTAAAATCTTGTCTCCCTTTTGCCTAGGGAGGCACACTAGTAGATATAGAGATACTTGGTTTGATTTACTAAACCAGGGGTGTCAAACTCAATTTCATTGAGGGCCGCATCAACATCGCGGTTGCCCTCAGGGGGCCGGGTGGGTGTGGCCAGGGTGGGCGTGGCCTCCTGGGTGGGCGTGGCTAGAGCGTGTATGGCCTACTGGGTGGGCGTGGCCAGCTCTACATCGTTGGCATCAAGGGTGCCTATGGGGGCCCGGGCAGGAGTGGGACAGATCTGAGGGTCTCTGGCAGAAGGAGGGTCTCTGGGCCAGGGCCAAGGCAGCAGGGGCCGTTCCGTTTCCAGGATGGCTTCGCGGGCCGCATGAAACCACTTCGCGGGCCGGATCTGGCCCCCGGGCCTTGTGTTTGACATGTCTGTACTAAACCATACTTCAGGATGGTGTACAGCTTTCTTAACTAACATTTCTACAATAGTCAGCTTGCTATCTTACCTAAGGAGGCATGTATAAATCTCATCTCATGCTAATTCCAATAACCTGTAGCATAATATATTTCTTGCTCTTCCCTTAATTTTTAAAAATTTCAAAAATCCTACAATAAGTTAATATGAAGTTAATAATTAACACCTATGGAGCAGCAATCACTGTAAAAAAAGATGTCATTGTAAGTTTTACAAATTTGTATAGTGTTAGATTGAAACCATTGCTAAAGGCAGCTATGTTTGTAAAGATAACTTTTTATTCTTATTTGGATGACTGTTTGCATAATGGAAAAGACCAAAACTGCCAAATTAGTGCAAACGAAGCAGCACAAAGCATTCATCTGAATAGCACTTACGAAGTTTTCCAGATACACGTTTCTACGGTATTACTGCCTAATGCTCGCTATCTAAAGTTTTTGTAGATAAAATCTTTGTTCCTCAGGTGAAATTTATGCAGATATTTTGATTGATTAATTGACTGATTGTGCCATCAAGTCATATTAGTCCCTGGTCCTTCAGTTCTTCCAATAGTTTACTCATTGCTACTCTGTCCATCCACCTTGCTACAGGTCACCATCTTCTTCACTTTTTCCAGCATTAGAGCCTTCTCCAGGGAGGGAAGTCATTGCATAATGTAAAAGATTTGCACAACTTGAGGAGAAATCAGAATATTGTTGCCTCTTGGTACGTTATTTCTCAGTTGAATATGATAGACTACATGTAGTTTTCCTGGCAAGGTTACCCAAGTAGCTCTGCCTTCTTCTGTGTTACTGTGTTATTTTCCAGCCCAAATATTTCCCAGTGGCCTTTCATCCAAGTGCTAATAAGGCTTGGTCCTGCTTGTCTTTTCAAAGAACCCTTGTAGATGACTTGTAAATCCACTTTTTAGTATTCCTTTTAAAAATATCCACCTTAAGATGCTCTAAAGCTAAATAGCAGGCATGGTGAAGCACTCAATTGATCCTAAGAGATGCTGGGCTTAAGAAACTTTCTTTATGGTTGCAAGTTTCCTCAGGACTGCTTCTTACCTTTCTGGTTCTATGGTAAAGAAGTGTACATCAGGAACTAGAAGGCTTCCCATGTAAATAAATCCTGAGCCTGAAATGTCCGTCTTGAGTTATTCATTAATATTTCAGAGACTTCTAAAGCAGAGGTCCCCAACCTTAGCCACTTTATGACTTGTGGACTTCAACTCCCAGAATTCCTCAGCCAGCCATGCTGGCTGAGGAATTCTGAGAGTTGAAGTCCACAAGTCATAAAGTGGCCAAGATTGGGGACCCCTGTTCTAAAGCACCCAATGCAGGTAGAGCAATCTTCCTATGCATAATAATATAAGCAGTGCCCTGCTGGATCAGACTCCCAGCCTATCTAATCCAGCAGTTCTCACAGTGCTCAACTTCACAGGCAATCAACTTCACTCGTCTCCCAGCAGATTGTCCCCACTGTGTCCAGTGGGCCTTTCCCCCTGCTTAGCACGATTAGCGCTCAAGATCACTATGATGATGTTTATATTAATAATTCCCAAAGGGATTAATCTATCTTCACTCTGCCACACCAGTGGTTGTAATTTCACTGCTGCCAAAGCTACAAATGAAACCTCCCCTCTGCCACCACTTGTTGCCAAGAGCAAATTTGATCTGACACTCGAAACACAACATCTAACAATATCCTGGCCCAAATTATGTTCCTGGATCAATATCTCACTCTGTATTATCCTAGCTGTGTAAATATGACAACTGTAAAGTGATACATAACTTGAACAACAAATTTCAAGCAGTCCCTCAGTTGCATTGAGCTCACTTCCTGTTGTGCTTGGGACTACAGGTCACATATGAGGGTTCCTTGAAAAGCTAAGCAGGACCAGAATACAACTCAGTTCAGCTATGCACTTATTTGTTAAACATTACGTATTTATTAGATCCTACATAATGCTGATCTTAAATCAAATGCCTATTTTCCTGAAATCACACAGCAGTTTTCAAGGGCAGCCATTTTAAGGGGTCCTCAATAGATACAATATGAGCACCCATTACCATTTCATTATATCTTGCCCTTCAGATCTGATTGCTGCACAGCCTTAATGTTTATCCTTTTTGTCCAGTTACCTGGCTGATTTCTATTTTAGACTCATCCTGTGAAGTAAGTGGGAGCACACATTGCATTGAATCATGTGTATCGAATAAATGACATTTGACTGGGTTCACACAATGCACTAGGCCACACATCATGTTTTACAAACTGCAAATGTTAAATCTCAAAACAAGCACACTTGTTCAGATATGGGAATCACTGAAAATGACAACTTTGAAGAAGCAAGATAGAAAGATTGTTGACACTTTTGAACTTGGTGCTGGAGAAGACTTCTGCAAATATCATGGACTGCCAAAAAATAAATGGATCATCGAACCAACCAACCCAAAGTTCTCACTTGAAGCACAAATGACCAATTTTGAAGTATCCTACTTTGGAGACATTATGCTACAGAGACATTACTCTTTGGAGAAGGCTGTAATTCTGGGAAAGATGCAAGGAAAAAAGAGGATGGCCATCAGCAAGGCACCATCAGCAAAGTTAAGTAGTGATGAGTGCATTGTTGGAACACCTGAAATCAGAATAACAGAGTTAAAGGGGACCTTGGAGGTCTTCTAGTCCAACCTCCCTGTTCAAGCAAGAGATCCCATACCATTTCAGACAAGTGGTTGTCCAACTCTTCTTAAAAACCTCCAGTGAAGGCAAGCTTTCCAACTGATTAACATTTTAATTACTTGAAATCTAGTCTGAGACAATAGCTCAGTATTCTCCTCTATGCGTACTCACATGGACAGTCATGGGATTGCTGTGGGAAGGAATAGTAGTTTAATTCTTTTTACACACAGTTCCTATTTAGTTGTCAGGTAGGCATTGCTGGACTTCAGTATATTCTACTGTCTCTTTGTAGATGGCAGTAAAGAACCACCCCAAAACATTCAGATCTCTTTTATTTCCATAGAGAAGAACACATATTCCAATTGTCTAGTTTGTTTTTGTAGCAAGATGGCAATGAAGCTGTCTTTCAGTAAACTTTTGCAATTTGATCAACACTGTGACTGTAATAATAGCAGCTTTTTTCCAGTGTGGGTTCCTACTGATGTAGATCTAAAGAACAAAGGTTTTGTCAATTTTTCTCAATGGCAAAGGCAACAACAGTTCTTTTGTTTCTTGTCTTGACATATTGTGCATGGGGAAAAAAAACATCTTAAGCCAGTGAATGCGTTGTTCTTGTTTTTTGGTGTGATGCCATCTGGACAGCTGTTTGGTCATGCAACCCCAGGATTTATATCTGAGCACTTTGGTATAAAAGTTCTTGTGCAATTTAGCTGTGCCTCTCTGTCAAGTTGACAGTTTTATGCTTTAGATACTTGATATAAGTAAAACTGAAATATAGATGTGGCTAAGGCCTTTGTTGTCAGATATTTAGCTTTTGTAACCTTACAGCATGTTTCAATTTTTTTACTGTTTTTTCTACAAAGAAAATGCTGATAATATTTTGTGTCTAATGGGCACATTTGGAATTTTGAGATAATGTGATCATCACATCGATTTCACATAAACACAAACTAATCATATAAAGAGTGAACTAACTTGCACTAAAAACCCCATATAAGGAAAAGGCAGAGTCCAAGTTACAAAATCCAAACCTACTTCTTTGAGCTAATAATTTTTGTTCACAATTGTCCATTCCACAAATACCATCTCTTATCCCATACTCCAGTTCATTTAATTTTTTTCCTTCATTTTCTCATTTCTTCTTTTTCTACATACCGGTATATGGACACCATCTAAAGCACACAAGTCCTGTTCACATGACACATTTAAATGGGCCCTTGGTGGGAGTAGTGTTATATGAAAACTAGTTCAGATGTGCTAGTGAATCAGCCCCACGATGCTTAGGGTTAACCCCAGATAATGCTAAGTGTGACTGAAGATAAGCAGGTATTGGGCACTATGGTAGAGCTCATATAACCAGGGTGAAGGGATAGTGATCGTCACAAGTCTTGTAGAGAAAGGAAGGCATCCAATCTGCTTTGGATTGCTGGGATGATCTGAAAGTGATAGTTAACTGAGTCCTGCACCATTGATGTGCAGTGTGTGTTTTGTGCACACAGGCATGCCTTCTTATAGCCCTTCTCTAGATTCCTAACTCTTTCTATTGTTCTACACCTCTCTCTTCAGTATAATTCCACTCTTTCTTTTGCTCTCAGCTATAACTTGGTCTCACTCCTTCCTCTTCCTACCTCACTGGGCCTCACTATAATTTCCAACTATATCAGATTCATTCCAACCCCTCCTTGGTTGACTCCCTACCATCTTCTAGCATCTCTCTCTATCAAACAATGTCAAGTGGAGTGACACTATTTCACCCTAATTTCTTTTGGGACAACCAGTAGTGCATCAAAAGTGGCTTGGGTCCGGGATATTTGAGGGAACACCTGCTGCCAGCATCAAGTTCCCTTCGTCCATTGCGCTCACACAGGGAAGGTCTTCTCAGGGTGCCGCCGGTAAAAGATTGCCGGCGGATAACACCCAGGGGGAGGGCCTTCTCTGTGGGTGCGCATGCCCTCTGGAACCAGCTGCCTAGGACCGCCCCTGACCTTCATTCATTCCGCCGGGATTTGAAGACCTGGCTCTTTGAGCTCTCCGGCCCAGGCTGAGAATTTTTAACTGGGGTTTTTATTTTAAGGGATAATTTAATCTTTTTAAATTGTTTTTTAACTTTTGTATTTTGTATTGGTTTGGTTTTTAAATACCCTGGAAACCACCCTGAGTCCTTCGGGAAAGGGCGGTATATATAAATCTAATAAAATAAAATAAAATGCTAATCTCAATCCAACCACTACCTTTACAGTACTTTCTCTAAGCTTTGAAGCATTCCCACCCACCAACCTATTTTAAAAGTTTTACATGCATATATGTGCACACAGAGTCATGTACAATGTACAGCATTATTATTATGCCTAGACTTCACATATGATCTCCTTGTGACTGTGAACTCTGAACCTCTCCATTGTTTTCTCTGTGGTCAACTGGAGGAATGCAGACATTTCTGCCCACTTGGGCATAGAACACAAAAGGATGTCTGTCCAAGCTCGAAGCATGCATTAAATGGGAAACAAGGCTGGCATCTCTCTATTACAGCCACAATATCCTAATCTCTTTTGATTCTTCATTGTTCTCCAATCCCGCTACTAATTTCCTCATAAGCAAATTCAGCAATATCTAATCATGAAAGAGATTACTGACCATCATAGAATGGCATATATTTCTTTGGTAACATTACATCAGACATGTCAAACACAAGGCCCGGGGGCCAGATCCGGCCCGTGAAGTGGTTTCATGTGGCCCGCGAAGCCATCCTGGAAACAGTGAGGGAACGGCCGCCACTGCCTTGGCCCTGGCCCAGAGACCCTCCTTCTGCCACAGACCCTCAGATCTGTCCCACTCCTGCCCAGGCCCCCATAGGCACCCTTGATGCGAACGATGTAGAGCTGGCCACGCCCACCCAGTAGGCCATGCGCACTCTAGCCATGCCCACCCAGTAGGCCATGCCCACCCAGGCCACACCCACCCGGCCCCCTGAGGGCAACCGCAATGCTGATGCGGCCCTCAATGAAATTGAGTTTGACACCCCTGCATTACATAGACAACTCAGGACTTTGTTATATTTGGTTGTGAGGTGGTCTATGATTTAATGGGATGTTAAAATTGCTTTTTGACCTTCAGTTCTGCCCAGTAATGACATCATTTATCACGAAACCCAGAATTTCTTGTAAAACCTCCAAAATATGAAATCCTTTTATCTTTGTTATTTACTTAAAGGATTTATATTTGATTCTTCATTAAAAGTAGTTCACTGACTACTATTGTCATTACTAGCCAGCCTCCAAGTAGAAGAAGGATTTTTAAACTGATCTTGAATATGCACGATAATATTTTTAATATGAAAAATAGCACTTTCCAGATTTTCTATCAATAAATGTCCATTTTATGTGTATGATTGATTTGACCGCATTATTCTAGGTTCAAACCATCAAAGTTCCATCAAAACTCCTATACATTTTTCTGCCTCTTTGATTTTGCTCCAGTCAGAAAATAAATTAGCTTATAACTCTAATTTGCTTTAATTAGTGAATGCTTTCAAATAACTTGTCTTAAACTAGTGATGCCACTCTTGTTAATGTTCTTAGAGTTTACTTACTTACTTACTTACTTACTTACTTACTTACTTACTTACTTACTTACTTACTTATTCATGTTCTGTAGTCACCCATCTCAGCCAAGTGACCCTGGGCAACTTACAATTCTAAAATTATAAAACATAAAAAACAATAAAGCAATAAAAACATCCAAAGAAAGTTTACTAAAGTTTACTGTGTCACTTACTGAAAGTATGACAATATAAAGTTTGCCAGATTAAACTAAATGGCACAAAGGATTTGCAGATGCTAGGGTTATTTTGGTAGTACAAAATTCTGTAAAATAGGATAATGAAATCATAACCTAAACATTTTACTTAAGGTTCCTTGACATAACTTTAGAAGTGCAACTTTTATTAATAAATACAACACAAGGCATTTTAAATAATATTGTGGGATCATGCCTATCTTACAACTTAGAGCATTTTCCTTACCCTACAAATCAAAGAAAGCTTCACATGAACAAAGGAAGTGACCTTATAACAAATTGTCTCATGTAGCTCAAAAGTGTTGTCACTGCTTGCCAATAGATTTCAAAGCTTATAGATGCTGGATGAATGAACCAGGATTTTAGCATAAAATGTATATGTTTTGTTACTTAGCCACTGTCCTTCTGCAAGGTTTACACACAAGTTGTGGGGAAAATACAAAATGTGCTTTTATAGTTTTCTTACATAAAATCTTCATTTAATGTCTCTTAAATAACATCTTGTGTGTTTATTTCTTAGACTGCCTAGTCTACACATCTGAGGCTGTACTATTGTACACATTATACTGTTTCCTGTGAAACTTGGGAAATAGTGTACAGTAATAGAAAACTGACATCCGACTTTCATGGCCTGAGGGACTGAATAAATGGTGTGCACAAACATATGTAGTACTAGTGCTAGCATTTATTTATATAAAACAACTTCAGAAAAACAGTGATTTTGAAATAGCAACTAGGAGCAGGTGCTTAATATTTATCCATATTTAACAATAGTTTCTTCACTCTGATTGCCCCCGACATTATTTTTGCCTCTTCACTTTTCAAAATAGGAGTGGTCAGTGATTCTCTTAAAACTATATATATAATACTTGATGAGACTCTGAATTATTTGCATGTTGCCATAGGTTTGAACATGTAAGTCAGTCCTGACTTTGACTGATAATGCATTACCTTATACATACAGTAACTGTTTTTCTGCTTTCCTTTCAATCTTTGCAGCAGGAAAAGTTGGTCACTAACATGAATTCCAAATTTCAGTTGTTGACACTGTAAACTGATCTGACAGTTGCCGGTAATTATTTGGGATAAGGCTATTACTAACATAATAGGGTTTTTTTTTTCACTTGTGCATTTTTATTGGAATCATTGTGGAAATTGGTGCTGTCTAACCAAATAACAGATTCAGACTTATGAGAAATAATGTTGACAGCTATCTTATATTGCTATCCTAATCCATTCTGGTCAATTGTATACAAAATCTCAGATCTTCTGGGGTTTTTTTTCCTAACAATTGTCTTTAAAAGATTCCAGAACATTTAGGCTAACAATACCATGGAGATTAAGTCCACAAAATCAGCAAGTACAATAGTACATTATCTGAGCCAACTCTGAGAAATTTACAGTATCCTTCTCTTAAATGCATTCTTGAGGCAATCACTCTAGTCTCAAGACAATTCTTACTATCAGGATGCTTTCCTAGTGTTTTGCCTAAAGGAGCTTTTTTCCAATTTCCACTGATTTATCCCGATTCATATTCTCTGGAGGAAATTTCCTTAATTTATGAGGAATCCTTATAAAGGTAAGGTTCTTGCAAGTTGATCCTAACTCCAGGTGACTCTTTGTAATGTGGGTAGCCTTCTTTTGGGATTTTCACAAACCAGCATAGAGTTTGGAGATTTTCTGACCATCTCTCACTGAAGTACTAATCAGATCCAAATCTGTTTTATCTTTTTCAAGATCAAATATCCACCTCAGGTGATCATGGCTGAGTGACAGCCATCTTCTGAGAGATTATGACTGCCTTAAAGCCATCTAGTAAGGATGTAGGTTCCACTGAATTCAGTACTGATATACTGCAGCCAGACTACATCTAAATCAGCCTTGTAACCAATGGGGAGGCTAGGAAGATTTGTTCCCTTTAATTTTTTTTGATTACTCATTTATTTAAGTTATTATTATTTTATTTAAATTTATTAGTGGCCAAACTCCATTGAAGTCTGAACTGTTCTCTTAAAAAGACCAAAGAAACTTCCACTAATCAGGTAATACCAAACCTAAGGTAAGACTGGAATCCCAAAAGCATATAATGGAAGTAGCAAAACATTTCTACCTTGTTTTTTTTAAAAAAAAAAAAACAGGTTTTATTGGTTTTTCAGTTAAAATCTACATATTTAGAAAGCATCATGATGACTGGGTAATCAGAGATTCAATAACAGAGTTTTCAGTACATAATTCAGGTTACATTATCAAAACATCCTTCTCAATTTCCCTTAATATTTCATACAACCAGTTTAAACTAATAAATTTCTAGAAATAGCATGGTCAGTTGAAAAAGTTGTCAATTCAATTTCATTGAGATATATCTATGTCCTGTTATTAAAGTTTACATAATTTTAATTTTAATTATATTATTCAAATTTAGCCTTTAACATCCCAAATAATATTCACAACCCAAATTTCCCTTATTTCATTACAGCAAAAACTATAGCATTTAACATGTATACAGTGGCTGAGTAGCTATGTTCTACCTAATAAACATTGTCTGTTTCACATCCTAATACATCACACGTTACTGACAGGACCACAGCCTATGTTTATCAATCTACAACTATTTATACACAACCAGATTCTGTTTTAAATTTTAGCTAATTCTTAATTCTTAAATAGAATAATCAAACGTCTTTTAACATCAAACGTGTGATCTATAAACCAAATTTCCATTATGTCAGTGCACAAATTATAATGTCTAAAATAAGCCTAATAGATACATAAACACATTCTAGTTATATCTCATAAACATTTTCTATTTTAGATCCTGATAGGTCACTGATTACTAAAAGGATAACCTTTAATGGTTCTCTAAGAACTCACTTTTTAAATCTAACTCTGGCTTTTTTTTTTTTAAATTCCATTTATATCCCGCCCTTCTCCGAAGACTCAGGGCGGCTTACAAGCTTAGCAGTAGCCTTCATTCTATGTATATGCCTGCTTATTAGGGCTTTCACACACACCCCAAGCGGCATTATTACAAAGTCAGCTTAATTGCCCCCAGCAATCTGGGTCCTCATTTTTTTGCCAATCAGGTTTCCAGACCAAGGCCTTTGAATTGCCAGATAGGTCTCTCTTCACTCCAATACATATTATTTGAATCGAAGGAGGCCATCTAGCCATCAGTGGTCCACAAAAACCAAACCATTTGTAATCATTATGTTGTTGCCCTGTTAGTTCTAGTCTCTGTATTTGCTCTAAAAACTTTATCTTCAGTTCGGTCTGGATTCCTCTTCTGTCTGGGTCCATCTGCTTTAAATAGAGAGTCTTATCCAATTTTGTAATTAATACTTGGCTATCCAGTCTTTCAGGAAACTGTCTTTGTTGATCTTCCACATCCTCTATGTTAGCATCACTATCTTGCACATTAAGTTTTCCCATAGTATGTTGTTGGTCCTTAAGGATAGTGATAGTTCCTTATACTTTTAAAGTTGTCGGGTTTTTGGATAGTTTTTGCTTATATTCCTCTGTCTCAATCTTCCAATTTTGTTATATTCTGAAGTATAAATTCTTTAGTTGCAGTCTGGGTTTCAATTTGTGACTTAAGGTTAGCATGTAAATTATTAAATCTGGAGATAGACATCTCAGTGACTCTGTAGATTGTTTCAAGTATAAGGTTATAATCAAGTGAGGTTTGTGGCTGATCCTTCTCCATTTTGTAATAATTATAAATAGTCCTTGGTGGAGGCTATTTTTCAAACAAAAATCAGTAAAAGTCCTCCTCCACAAGTCTAAGCCAAATTCATCTCCAGCTGTTTCAGGTTTTTATCTTAATGCTAAGGTCAGTCCAAAATGTAAGCAAGCTTGTTTGCCAATAGTATTCACTAAATATCCCCAGACTACTTCAAAACCTTTTCAGACAGTATCTTTTTATTTATTTCTTTTTTTTGTCTCCTTTTTTAGACTAATTAGAATAGTCCATTTCTGTAAATATAGGACCTTTGGGCCAAAAGTAGAAAGGCAGTAAGTCCAATAAATCAGTATAATTTAATACAAGGCTTTTTCTTTTCTCTCCCAATGTAGACAAAGGCCGCTATTAAGGAGGGTGGGGGAAAATATCCCTTCCCTCTCCTCACAGTGGGAAGCAAATTCAAGAAGCTTTTGGCAGGGAAAGTAGGCAATTAGGAAAACAAGAAGGTAATTCTCACCCAGTTTTCAAGTGCTTTGTTGCGCTTTTGGCTTCTGCAGGAAACGGCTAAATGATGGGCTATGGGAGTGGCCGATCCTTTCTTCTTCGGTTTGGAGAGTAGCTCCAAGCCGACAGGAGGGCCACCACCCTTCTCAACTGGAGAGACCTCTCCCCTGCTCATCGCCCCTCCAGGGTGACTTTCGGCCCCTTTACAGGGGCCCCGCAATGAAGAAATCCAGGCGACACGAGGAGCGATTCCCTCGCACGTCTGGGAGCACCGAAAGTCCGGAACCAGAAGCCCTACCTTAATTGTTAAGATGATTACATGATCCTTGTTTGGTTTTTGGGCAATCCTTCTCTCTGAAGTTTTAGGTGGGCTGCAGACATGCTTTGAATGTAAACACTACTGTTCAAAAGAACAAATGCCATAAGAGAATTTTCTACTAAATTTAGTTTGCAGAGTCAATCTGTTCTTTTCACCAAAAATGCAATGTCAATGCTCCAGATACATACATGAAGTCCTTTTTCCAGTGGCAGGGCAACCTCTAATACCAGCAGAACTATAAGATGATGCCTTAGCCCTGGAGGAGAGACAAGACATTAGATGGGAAAATGGAAGAATGAAAGTGAAGTCAACAAGGCATGGTTCATCCGAAAAGCTAATGGCAGACACCCGGTGTTATCTGTTGAAAAAGCAAGCAAAACAACATGGCTGTTTAGATTTCTTGCTTTCCCCATCTTACCTCATAGGCTTTCCTTCTTTGCCTATTATTGTGGATCCCTGGGCTAGAAAGCCCATTAAAATGGACTTAAAAGTATTGTAGAAGAATGGTGCTTGCTGGCATAGTACCCCGCATGCTGTCACATAAAAACAATTTAGGCTGGGGTAAATCTGGGTTTGACTTAAATCAGGAAAGGAGCATTGAGGAAAGAGCTAATTTCCCTGGATGCCATAATTAATACCTCAGTTCTGAGTTTGTAAAGTCAGAGGCAGAGGCAGATTAGGGTTTGTTGAAGTTTCCTTTTTGGGTGGTATCCCCTTGAAATCCAGAAGTGAAGTACAAAGTCTAATCTGTAGCACAGACAATTACTTCCATTTCACCTTTTCTGATGTGCTTGTTTCTATGCACAAAATCCAGCAGATTGGCCAGATGTAAATAATAGAATACTTCTGATGATGCCAGCAATAACAGTAATAGCGATAAGGAAAAATAATGGATGCTTTTGAACTGTGGGTGCAAGGCAGTGTTAATTTTTTATTATTATTTCTGTTCTACAAAGAGACATTAATCCCTGTCTTAAGAGCTGCGGTCAGCATTTCCTGACATATTTTAACTAGCCAGGCAGAGAAAGGTCAAGAAGACCTCTGCTAGCCAGTTTTTGTCCAAGTATCATAGACACATCTTCAAGAGGGAAAAAGCTTAATTGGGTAAGCCTAAAACACTGCTGGCTAAGCCGAAAGTACTGAAACTTCGGGATACAGTAGATAAGAATGATAATGGATATATACTGTGTTATAACAGTGGACTTTTACAAGACTTACCAACCTGTATTCTGCTTTTCTGGAGCAGCTTTTGCTTTTCTTAATGATGGCCCATCCCAACTGAGCAATAAAAAGTCATCTGAGAAATTCAGTTTCAGGGTGGGAGGAAGGAAGGGCCCTGTCATACTCTCAGGAATGTTCAGTGTTTAAAAGAAATGTAAGCATTGATGAGAAATGTTAAAAAAATATGTTTAATTAAACCATTGTTTGAGAAAAAAGAACTAGAGTCTTTATTAATTTTGTTGAGATTACTGCGGCACTAGAGAGATTATTTCTTCTGCAGATAAAGCAAAGAGAAATGTTTCCATGAGGAATTAGTAGCACAGGCTCCGGTAAATTTGTTCATTTGAAGGAAATAAGTACCTCAGAAATAGTTTAAGTTATTTTGGCACCCAGGAGCCCAGGCCCATTAGTTTCCTGGGCCCTGGCAGAGCAAAATGCTTTGGAATCTGTCAGAAGTAGCCACAGGAAGATTCCATTAGCTTATTAGACCCTGGCTCTCAGATGAAAAGTCTAGATGAAAACATGTATAAATGATTGATATGGCATATGCTCCTCAGTTCTGTTTATGTAGATGTTCGCTCACATTCTTAGGTATTGGCCTTCTAAAGGAGATCTTTGTTGACAAACATCTTTATTTCACACTACAGCATCGTAGGATTACAAGTAGGCACTTCTTTAGATTTTTAAACTCACTGGGGCATACATACTGCCATACATGAGAGCCAGATTGCTTTATGGGTAGTCCTTGATTTTCAACCCTTCGTTTAATGACCAAAGTTACACCACCACTGAAAACAGTGACGGTTCCTTGCAGTTACAATTATCACAGCATCCCCATGGCCATGTGATCCAAATTTGGGCACCTGGCATGTTTTTAATCACAGTTACATTGTCTGGGATCATACGATTTCACATTTGCGACTCTCCCAGCTGGCTTCCTGCAAGCAAGATTAATGGGGGAAGCCAGATTTGCTTAATAACCATGTGATTCCACTTAACAACAGCAGTGGTTCACTTAACAAACTTGGCAGAAAAGGTTGTACAATCAGACGCAACTCACTTAATGCTTAGCAATGGAAATTCTGGCCCTAATTATCATTGTAAGTCAAGTGCTACCTGCAATGGTTAAGGCACCAGGCTGAAAACTAGGAGACTCTTGAGTTCTAGTCCTGCCTTAGGCATGAGGCCAGCTAGGTGACTTTGGGCCAGTCTCCTCTCAAAAGGAAGGGCAAATCATTTCTGAAAGCTTGCCAAGAAAACTGCAGGTTACCACCCCCAGTAGTTGAAACTGATTAACTCCCAAGGGAGTTAACATTGATCCAAACACAGACACCCAAATAAATGTTACCTGGTTCTTGACACTGGGATTCTAATACGATGTTACACCCTTGCAAAACAAAACAAAAAAGAAAAAAAGAGGTGCATGTGTTTTTGGTTTTACTTTTAAGTCTGTCCCTGGCTCTGCCTTCCCCAGAGCCTTGGTGGAGCAGTGGGCTAATGCCTCCTTAAGTAACACCAGCTGCCTGCAATTAGTGCAGGTTCGCATCCCACCAGGCTCAAGGTTGACTCAGCCTTCCATCCTTCCGAGGTAGGTAAAATGAGGACCCAGATTGTTGGGGGCAATTAAGCTGACTTTGTAATAATGCCGCTTGGGGGGTGTATGAAAGCCCTAATAAGCAGGCATATACATAGAATGAAGGCTACTGCTAAGCTTGTAAGCCGCCCTGAGTCTTCGGAGAAGGGCGGGATATAAATGGAATTAAAATAAATAAATAAATAAACCCGGTGTGCATTTATACTACATTTAGGGGCAACTTTCAGCCAGCTTGGACAACGGCTGGGCTAACCAGAGATTGTAGGAACTGTAGTCCAACTCGGCAGGAAGGCATCAGCGGGAACATTTGAGTTCTGTATAACCTAAATGAATAATTCAGCGCATTTGGCTGAAAGGTCCGAAGGCTCCGAATCTGCTTTTAAAGTCTGAGAAAGCAGGAGCAGCGGCAGCGGGGGAAAAAGAAAAAAAAAAAGACTTCGGAAGCCGCGGCCTGCCTTCCTTGCCTGCCTGATCTCCCAGGAGAATCTCCTTTTGTGAGGAGGGCTCATCCCTTCCCAGGCCAAGATAATTATAGCTCTCTCCGCGCTGCAGTTCCCAACTCGCGGCGAGCGGCAACGGGGCGCTCCCTTCTCTAGCGCGATCCGGAAGCCGGGAGGAAACTGACCGGCTCCTTACGGCGAGGGACAAGCCAAGACAAGCCCGGTCTTGCTCCGAGGTTGTCCTGAAGCGCCCCCCTCACCTTCCTGGCCTCTCCGCAGGGCTAGCGCTCGGAGGAGCTCTCTGGACAACCGGCGGCTTCCGCAGGCAGAAAAAGCCGGTTCCGATTGGGCGGGAGAGGACCGTGCCGAGCGGGAGGTGTGTGTGTGGGGCAGGAGGAGGAGGAGGCGAAGAAGAAGGCGGAGAGGAAGAGAGTTGGGCTTGCAGCGATGAAATGTAAACCCAGGAGGGGGGAAAAAGCCGCTCCGGTAAGTTGATCGCCCCTGCCTGGCGATTCGCCAGTGGCGAAGGCTGTCTTCGGCGGGACTCGGCTCGGCCCGGGGACCGGATGACTTCGCCCGAGGACCGTGGCCAGCCCAGGGAGACGCGCCCTCTTCCTTGCCTTCCTCGGATGGCTGTGGGGTGAACGGCGTGCCCTAGCGATGGACACGAGTACGAAGAAGTTCACGGTGCGCAGGTTTTTCTCCGTCTATCTCCGCAAGAAATCGCGCTCCAAGAGCTCCAGCCTCGGGCGCTTTGAGGTAAACGCCGGCCGGGGCTGTGACTTCGCTGGGGGAACCTGACAGATCCTCGAGGGGGCTTTTTTTCTATTTTGATTTTTTTCCCAAGTTCTACCTACCTCGCCTTCCTCCTCTTTTTTTTTTTTTAAAAAAAAGGAGAAAAGACGTATTGGCTACTTATTTCTGCAAGTAAATTACCTCGATCAGACCGGGGTTTTTTTTGTGTTTTTTTTCAAGTTCTACCTACCTCGCCTTCCTCCTCTTTTTTTTTTAAAAAAAAGGAGAAAAGACGTATTGGCTACTTATTGTTGGGGGCAATTAAGCTGACTTTGTAATAATGCCGCTTGGGGTGTGTGTGAAAGCCCTAATAAGCAGGCATATACATAGAATGAAGGCTACTGCTAAGCTTGTAAGCCGCCCTGAGTCTTCGGAGAAGGGCGGGATATAAATGGAATTAAAATTAAATTAAATTAAATTTCTGCAAGTAAATTAGCTCGATCAGACCGGTTTGTGTTTTTTTTTCAAGTTCTACCTACCTCGCCTTCCTCCTCTTTTTTAAAAACAAAACGGAGAAAAGACGTATTGGCTACTTATTTCTGCAAGTAAATTAGCTCGATCAGACCGGGTTTTTTTTTTCTTTTCGTGAAAGGCATCGTTAAAAGCCTGTCAAATAATACTTGGAAGGTAGATTGGCTAAAGTAGAGGCTCGCTTCCGCTCGGCCACGATTTTAGTTCCGCAGCATCCTTGCGGGCTCTTGCGCGGCCCAAGGGCAGCCACGGAGCCTCAGGGCTCAGCGAAGGCAGCCCTCCGCTGGGATCCTGACACGGGACTTGCCTTATCCCCACATGCAGCTCTTTCGTCCTGCCTAGGCTTCTATGCCCCTGAAGTAGAGTTGGTGTTTGTAAGGGAGTTAGGCTAAGCAGTTAGGCTGATGTGCCCTGCGGAAAGCTTTGGAACTGATGGGGGGGGGGTTGTAAACTTGGGGCAGGGGATTGGTTTGATTGCCCCTTCCTTTACTTGATTGCCCCTTCCTTTACTACTAAAGCAAGAGAATAAACGGGAATGTTTTGGGAAACTACTCTTAGAGTTTACATACTAGCAACTGGTTAGTTCTTCTGCAAAGAATGAAAAGTATTGATAGTTTTGGATGTTGAAACGTACTTTGGAAGCAGCCTGGTCCATGTGTGTGTGTGTGTGTGGGTGGGTGGGTGGGTGGGTGGGTGGGTAGGCAATTGTCTTCACCTCTAAAAAAGACATTGACACAATCCAATGACAGCCCTTATCCCGGTGATTTTGGATCCTGTGAGCTTTATGGCAACCAGTGCAAGTTTTATTGTGTTGATGATGATGAAATAGAATCTGATGCAAAACACTACAAACCTTTTGGTTTTAATAGCCACAGTATAGGAGGGGCCGTCCAAAGTCAGCTTAGTCTAAAGTCAGCCCTTCTGAGTATGCAAAGGGTTGCTGTCTGATAGCAAAATATTTTTCATTCCTGCTCTGAAGTGAGTTCAGCTGATTCAACAGCACTTGAACCTAAGTTAGTGAGGATAAGATGGTTGCAGCCTTAAAGAGATTTCCTCATCAGTTCTTGTTCTTACTTCCAAGTACTGTACCGCAATCCAATACATTGCGTATAACTTTAAAGATATATTCTTCTGTATTGCTACTTCTATGCTGATTGATAGATGCAGGCAACCTTTGCAAATATCTATATTCAGCTCATGGACCATTATTTCATCTCAAGATGGAACTGGTCTTTTAAAAAAAGTTAACATTTCAGTGAAAAAATATGGCAGTAATAAGAAGAAACATTAAGTAAGCACATCTGTATGTAGGAAAAAGGAGAATTGGGATGTTTCTGCAACTTTTTTCTTGGTTCTCTTTTCTGATCTTTCACTAATGATAAGTTAATTACTTCAAAGTTATATTCAGTTGTTCCTTTCCTCAGCATTTTTATATCAGTGTTGATTCAACATTCAGAATCAACAATAGAATCAACAAAATCAACAATATTCTGAGGATCAGAATATTCTTCAAAAGTATTAATATTATTTTAAATGAAGAAGGATTGTGAAGTTCAGGGTTTTTAAACAATTTTTGGATCATATCCAACTGATTTAAATAATTTCAAATAATTTTCTACAGAAGTGTGTGTATATATGTATATATATATATATATATATATATATATATATATATATATATATATATATATATATATATATATATATATATATTTGTTGGTGTTAGCAATAGGTCTGTGGCTAATAATACTTTCCTTTTTGATTAGAGGAATATGAGAACTCTTTGCCAAGTCTTATTTGCCCAAACTGTCAAGATTTAAACCTATTTCATGTGAGGTTTCACCAGTTGACACTTTTTATTACAAAGGCCTACTTATATTTTCTCCAATGTGCTATTCTCCAGATGTGTGGAATATAACTGCCATGATTTCCCCAAATCACATTGACTGCATTGTGGGGTTATAATTCAACATATCTAGAAGATACCTGATTAGGAAAGATTGACATACTTTAGGTATTTGTAGCAAGCTGAACATCAACTAATAATGCTGTAGTTTCTGAAAGCTAATTGCAGATAAATCAAAGAACTCTCTCTATTCTACAGTGCTGCTTAGATACACATAACTGTCCACTGTTTTTCATAATTTGAACATAATTGCCTTGCAGGTTTTCACATTGAGATGGCTCTAGTTCCATACTTATTCCTATAGAAATCTGGAGTATGTAAAATCAAAATGTGGTTAGTAATGCAAGCCTGTGCAAGTCTCTTGGAAAATAAATCCAGTCTTTCAGTGGTGTACTTATTCAAGCTTCCTGAACATTTGTTTTTCTGAGCTTCCCTAGCATGGTACCCAAAGTCATAGTTTAACTCGGATTACTAAGACAAAAGAAAATGGCAGTTTCCTGCACTAGAATCCTTCAGTTTTAATACTGGAACTTTTTAATTTTTTTACTACTACTACTACTACTACTACTACTACTACTACTATTATGACAAAAGAAAATGGCACTGTTTACTACACTAGAATCCTTCAGTTTTAATTATCCTGCAAAGTTTTGTTTTCTTTCAGTGACTTTCGCAGTTCTATAAAGAAAAATGAGTGCTTATATGTTTTGTTGTTTATACTGTAGGAGAACACATTCAGCACAATTTATAAATCCGTTATTCTTGCTGAAGGATAAAGACAGGACTATGGGAATTCTATGACCATTTAATCTCCAAAAAGAAGGTGGTTTAATAAATGGTTTCTATCAAAAAAGCTCAAAAGCTACATAAACTATGAAATCATTCATTAGTGTCTCAAAGGCCTATATTCTGTGAATTTGCCCAGAAATTATCAGCAACAAGGTTTTCCTCAAAGGATGCATTCAATAAAGGACCAAGCCCATGGGGATGACAGAGCAAATCTGAACAGAAAAAGTAGGCCAGGATCAACTCAGGAATTATCTGGAGAAAGTCATCTCTGCTCCATAAAGATGTTAGAGCAGCCATTTGTAAAAAGGTCAAAAGCATTATAAAACATGACTTGGTGAAATGTTGGCTGACTTCTTTAAGAACAAATCGCAGGGCGGGGGGGAGGGAATAAGAGTCCTGCTATAGCATACCATTGCCCAAGATTGATAATGTTACTGGAATCTGCATTGCCAGATGAACACACTGCAGCATTTATGTGTGTACACATATAGTACACACTTCCTGTGGTGAGTAGTATTTGGATAGGGCAAGACGAGACCAGAGATCTACTTTGAATTTGGTTTCATGTGTATTATAAAGATGTTGACCTGCCCTGAAATAAGTGTAACTTTGTTGTGGGTTAGAAGTTAATTTACATATGTGTTGTTGCTGCTAAGCAACTCAAGATGGAATCACAAAAATCATCAGACATGCATAAAACCTGAAAACTTTCACAAAATCAAAGCAATATTCCAGTTTGCCATTTAACATATAACATTTTAATATATTGATATATAGCCAAATTTTATTCAGATTGATATGTAGTTGAATCTTATTCAAATTGACAAAATGCAAGGTGCTATAGTCCAATGGGGACACTGTATCCCCAAAAGAGAAACAAGTGTCTAAATTTAAAATGCTTGCAAGTATTATACCAATAAACACATCCAGTTATCAGCTACATGTTGCATCTTGTGACATATCCTACCTCAGTGATGGCGAACCTTTTAGAGACCGAGTGCCCAAACTGCAACCCAAAACACACGTATGTATCGTCGGGTGCCGGGTGGGCGTGGCCCATTGGGTGGGTGTGGCTCATTGGATGGGTGTGGCCAGTTGGGTTGGCATGGCCCATTGGGTGGGCATGGCTGCGGTAGTAATGGCAGACTGGGTGGGACTAAAAAGTTCAATCAATTACAACTTTGCGAGATCTTTTTTTTTCCACAAGAAGTTGAAATTGATTGATTGATTGAACCTTTTTTTTGCACATGGTGGTGGAGGCCTAACCCAGCAGAAGGCTTAGGACTGGGGCGACAGCGTGTGTGCCCACAGAGAGGGCTCTGCGTGCCACCTGTGGCATGCCTGCCATAGGTTTGCCACCACGGTCCTACCTCATACCCCATTGAGTTTTTGGATGTTTACCAACAAACCAAATATGAATAGAATTCCCCATTTATATTATAACTTTGATAATCTCTTAATTCATGTGGCAGCTGCATGGATAGGATTACTGATACATACTGAAAAGGAGTAAGAAAAACAGGAGCATTTAGAAACTCTAATCTTGTAAACAGAGATAGTATGTTTGAAAATATAAAGAAGGATGGATATACTTGGTTAAAGAAATGCTATATACAGCACTGAGTTCCAAGCAGGTTTTTTTTTAAAAAAAGCAAACAAACAATGCTGCCAGATAATAAGCATGTAACACCAAATCCATACATTAATATGGAAATCAGGAAATTATTTTTTTAGAATTTTAATAAGAATGTTATCTACTTGTTTTAGCACTAAACCTGTTCACTGGAGTGCACAATGAAAAAGACCATTTAACAATATGTGTGTTTGTGTGTGTGTTTGTGTGTGTGTATGTATGTATGTATATATGTATATACATACACACATGTATGTATACATATGTATGTATGTATATATGTTAGAATGTGAAGTGAAATGGGCCTTAGGAAAGCTGAGTAACAACAAAGCTAGTGGAGGTGACAGTATTCCAGCTGAGCTATTTAAAATCTTAAAAGACGATGCAGTAAAAGTGCTACACTCAATTTGCCAGCAAATTTGGAAAACTCAACAGTGGCCACAGGATTGGAAAAGATCAGTTTACATTCCAATTCCAAAGAAAGGCAGTGCCAAAGAATGTTCAAACTATCGCACCATTGCACTCATTTCACATGCTAGTAAAGTTATGCTTAAAATCCTACAAGCTAGACTCCAGCAGTATGTGGATCGAGAACTACCAGAGGTACAGGCAGCATTTCGAAGAGGCAGAGGAACTAGAGATCAAATTGCCAACATACGCTGGATCATGGAGAAAGCTAGGGAGTTCCAGAAAAACATCTACTTCTACTTCATTGATTATGCTAAAGCATTTGATTGTGTGGATCACAACAAACTGTGGCAAGTTCTTAAAGAGATAGGAGTACCAGACCATCTTATTTGTCTCTTGAGAAACCTATATGTGGGTCAAGAAGCAACAGTGAGAACGGGACACGGAACCACTGATTGGTTCAAAATTGGGAGTCCGGCAAGGCTGTATACTGTCACCCTGCCTGTTTAATTTATATGGAGAGCACATCATGATAGGGCTAGATAAATCAAAAGTTGGAATTAAGATTGCCGGGAGAAATATCAACAACCTAAGATATGCAGATGATACCACTCTAATGGCAGAAAGTGAAGAGGAACTAAAGAGCCTCTTGTTGCGAGTGAAGAAGGAGAGTGCAAAAGTTGGGTTGAAACTGAACATTAAGACAACCAAGATCATGGCATCCGGCCCTCTCAATTCCTGGCAAATAGATGGGGAAGAAATGGAGGTAGTGACAGATTTTATTTTTCTGGGCTCCAAGATCACCACAGACGGGGACTGCAGCCAAGAAATTAAAAGACGCTTGCTCCTCGGGAGGAAAGCCATGGCAAACCTAGACAGCATAAAAAACAGAGACATCACCCTGTCAACAAAAGTGCGTATAGTCAAGGCTATGGTCTTCCCAGTTGCAATGTATGGCTGTGAAAGCTGGACCATAAGAAAGGCTGAGCGCCAAAGAATTGTGGCCTTTAAACTATGGTGCTGGAGAAGACTCCTGCGAGTCCCTTGGACTGCAAGGCGATCAAACTGGTCAGTCCTAGAGGAGATCAACCCTGACTGCTCTTTAGAAGGTCAGATCCTGAAGTTGAAACTCAAATACTTTGGCCACCTAATGAGAAGGAAGGACTCACTGGAGAAGAGCCTAATGCTGGGAAAGATTGAGGGCAAGAGAAGGGGACGCCAGAGAATGAGGTGGCTGGATGGAGTCACTGAAGCAGTAGGCGTGAGCCTAAATGGTCTCCAGAAGATGGTAGAGGACAGGAAGGCCTGGAGGAATGTTGTCCATGGGGTCGCAATAGGTCGGACATGACTTCACAACTAACAACATCATGTATATATGTATGTATGTATTTTACCTTGGCAACTTTTTTTCCTCATTTCCTACATGGCTAGTAAGACTATTTGGAAGGAGTACAATATATAAGGTACAAGAGATATCAGGGATTGCTTCTTCTATAAAACTCAATAACTTGCTAAATAATATCAGACCAAAGAACTGAAAATAATTATGGGGCTTATAGCTATGGACTGGAAGAATAATTTTTAAAAATGCTATATTTTTTTTAAGTATGTTGGATTGTGGATAGTGTCATCGAGGTTCTACGGTGCTAATGAAAACCAGAGAATTCTTGTATCAGCCTTTGCTTCGTTGATATCTTAGGTTAGGCTGTACATCTTCAGCAACTCCTTGTCTCATGCAATATTAACATACAACATTGGCAGACCCTATTTCTATATGTTTAGAGCAGACCTGTGATTTGAATGGATATAATTATTGCAGAACCCTAACTAGATTCTGGTCAGGCCCAAGGTTTCTGGCATAGATTCCTGGATTGCAATCTAGACAAGATTTCAAATTCTCCAAGGCACTCCGGCCAATCTCAGAAGTTAATGAGATCTGTTTTGGACTTTTGCAATGGGATGTGACTTTTAGTAAACCTATTTCAGTCAAGCTAAGGGATGGGAAGACTGCTACTAAACCTCCTTTTCAAAAGTGCCTGATACATAGTTAGTGCTCAGAAAAATGTTAGAAAAATTAGTGACCATGCACGTAAATGTCTCTCTTTTAATGCTAGCAAAATGAATAAGTTAAAATCTGGTAGCTATAGTGAACTTAAAAAGTAGTAGCCAAATTAAATTAACAATAGCTAAAGTATTACCGTTTCCTTCTTACATAAGTTAAGTGGTTAAGAGAAGTACAAAAGTCAAAATATATGTGTTGAATTTTACATAGCTCCATTGCACTGTTGAAAATTAAATTAAAATCAATTAAATAATAATTGTATAAAATTTTCTATGGGTTAGATAAAAAGTCTCCTGCATAGAGTACAAGCTGCTGAAAAGTATGTTGTTAATGAGTGCAGCATTAGTACAGTGCTATAGTATGGTAGTAATAATAATAGTGAGATAATTGGTGTCATACTGCATTAGGGATGACTTTGCTTTTGGGCTCAGTGCAGGACAATATTTTATTTCTATTTGGGTTGTTTTTTTACACAAAAAAGCATGCCCAGGCTTGCTTAGCAAAAAGAGACAGAGCTTGGATGACTCGCAGGTGTTTGTGTATGTCAGAAATTAGCCATTAGCAAGAGAAAGTAGTTTTGTGTTCTGGGTCAAATAAGCAGAGCTGGTAGTCAGGCATAGGCTAGAATGGATTCAAGAGGAGAATAAGTTTATCATGTGTATCTGCATGGATCGGTATATGTTTATGAGAATTCCAGGTTTATGATATTCATCTTTCTCTAGTGGCAAGATGAGAGAGATAGGAGCTGGCTTGACTTATAATTAGTAGGTTGAATAAAATTACCAGGAATAGGAAGCATCTTTAATCTTTACCCTAAGGTATTCTTAAGTTGCTCTCTTTCATTTAAATAAATTTTTGACATGCCTTGTTAGCAGAAGAGTGAACACTACATTTGGAGAGCTGGTGGTGTGATTCAGCGATCCCCAAATAGATTTCTAAATTTATGCAAAAACAATGTTGTTGTTTTTTACTCAAAAAACAGATGCAGTAGATGCCACCATAGGTTGTTTTTTTTTTTGCTGAAGATGAAAAGGGTGAAGAGAGATATTGCTAGCAAACATGAATTGTTTCATTTTTTTTAACATAGCAAGTATAAGCCTATGTTTGATAGAAAAAGCTTTTAGAAGTTGAAAAACAATAGGGACATTGTGTTTACATAATCAAAAGCAACTTCAGATGTTGCAAAATGTAGAGCATTTCAACTATGTCTTTTCATATATATATATATATATATATATATATATATATATATATATATATATATATATATATATATATATATATATATATATATGTTTTCTGAGGTTTTCGCGGGTGCCTGTATGTGGATCCTTGGTTTTTCGGGTTTTTCCCCGCGTAGAACTAAAGGTGTAGGCGCAACGTTTCGACGAAATCCCATCCGTCATCATCAGGCTAGTGGTTTCTGCTTCCTTCTTCTGGGAGAAGTACAGCCACATACTTCTCCCAGAAGAAGGAAGCAGAAACCACTAGCCTGATGATGACAGATGGGATTTCGTCGAAACGTTGCGCCTACACCTTTAGTTCTACGCGGGGAAAAACCCGAAAAACCAAGGATCCATATATATATGTATATATATATATATATATATATATATATATATATATATATATGTATGTATATGTATGTATATATATGTATACACACATACATATACATACATATATACATACACACACACACACACACACACACATATATATATATATATACCGGTATATATATATATATATATATATATATATATATATATATATATATATATATATATATATATATAGTAAAATAAAGATTGTTTAGGGAGAGAAAATGATGCTTAGACCATTTGAATGTAATCTCTGAAACAAGCTTTTATGACTTTCAAAATAAGATGCAGATAAAAAGGTATTGATACCACCATCGCAACCAGCACTTCTTATAACTATTTTATTTCGTTTTAGATCTTTGATCACTTGAAATTAATGGTATGATCAGGTCAGAGGTGTCCGCTAATGGCAAGCCAATAGAATTAGACAATAACACTACTGTGATTGCAAGCTTTCATCCCCCCTCCTTTTTTGTGCATTGTGATATTGCACACCTACTCCAAAGGGGCAAAGCTTGCAACACAACCCTGCGACATTGCTTTTGTCATTTCTGAGTGTCTGCAAATGCCATAAGATCAGCTCTTCTAGGTTTATAACACTCCATAGACTTAAAATATACTTGGAGAAGAACCCACTTTGCTGAAATTGAAAAATATACAAACTCATAATAAGACTTTTTATATTTATAGTTGTCCAAGTGCAAAGATCCACGAGTTCCTGGTAGAGAGTTTGAACCCCAGTGAATAACACTTAGCTACTCACATCTGATGAATTCCATCCAGTCAAATGGTGGTCAGTTTAGCTCAGCCAGTTGCTGAGCCCAAATGACAGCTTAGCTCCTCCACTAGCTTTCACTAAAACTCAGAGGACAGAGAAATACAGGATCACTTGTATTCTGATGATAATTTAACCAAACTCCCTTGATGACCTCTCCCAACAGTTACATATAAGATGTTCCCTAAGCATAGAATATGTATTCCCGGAACATATGCAGAAAACTCCATAAGTTAAATCTTTAAAATGATTATGTACGTAGGAGCAGAGGTACTAAGCATGGACAAGGTATTTCACTATGTAAAGTATTTTGAATTAATAATGCCATTTTCACCTGATACAATTGTTTTGAGTGCGAAAGAAGCTTTTTGATAATTTTGTGTTTTGAGCTAAAAGTGGTATGTCTCTCCTTTGAAACAGAACTCAACTGAATTCAAAAACACTCCCCAAAATGTTAAGATGTTTCTTTCACATTCAAAACAACTGTATCATATTCAGAATGAGTCATTTTTAGTTTGGAACTGTTTAAATTTGACTTTTTTCCCCACCACTAAGAACCACCATATCACCCTGATGCTCAAATCCAATTACAAAACTAATCCAGCAATTCACTATGCTGAAGATTTAAGAGACCAACACAGGGCTTTCCTCTTCCTGTTTCTTTTCTGACAAAGGAACCCACCAGGCTGATAAAGGCTGTTTCATGAACCTGAATTAAAATCAATCTAAACATTTCATTTCATCCCAAATTGACTATGCTATCCCCAATTTTGTTCTCAGAAGATTACTGATAGTTTGGCTATTGTAATTAAAGCTTCATGGTGGAAATCACATTTTTGTCTTCAGCAAATGGCCACGCACCCGCTTTTTCAGAAGCAGCCACTCACATGCTTTTTTCAATCCATCATTCTTGACTAATTATAATCAAGTATACAAGGGGTGTATTCTTCCCCTTTCCCATTAAAAATGCCTTTTCTGCATCCTCAGCCTGCATCACCTTAAATTAATCCCAGACAGGCAGACCAGATGGTGCTTTAGATGTTTCCAGTGGGAGAATATTAGGAAAAGAATCCAGTTCATAGTGAATGCATGAAGGAGATTGGCTGCTTTCCCCAAAGGCAAGAAAAAACCTGCCCTATTTATTCCCTGGAGCAGACAGTGTTTCCTCTTTTGAAATAATAATGCAACGAATGAAGGAATAATTATGCCAAGGATCATCCTGTGTTGTTTTTTTTAAAAAAGGAAACACCAGAGTGTAACATGAATCAAAAGGGAGACTGGTTTTCTATTTTATGGTGAATGGATTTGTAATTTCAGCTGGAAAGCCATGCTCAATGGCTAAGAAACTGAACCTGCTGTGATACTTTGACAGCAAAGGAAGGATGAGGTGAACAAAGCATGATTCATATGAGGCTACAATTGCATGGGAACTATTTTGTGCTGCACTTGAACGCTGAGCTCTTGTTAGTTAGGGAAATTATGTAGTGACAATGGTCAGGGCCCCATTTAGAATGCCTTCACATCGAAAACATGCTGGGCTATAACAATTGCAATCTAGTCATATTTCTACATAAATCCCATGTGGGTCTATGGGTCTGCTATGGGTCTGTGGCCAGTGTTTAAAACAATAAAGATGGCTGAATATTGGATGCTCTGGAATAACAAAAGGACAGTGAATAATGAAAAGAGTGCAATATATCTTGGCAATTTCAAGATGACTCATTTTGTCCCCAGTGAACATTGCTGTTCATTTTTTTTTCATTCTCAGATATTATCACATACTAAATTTTCCTTACAACTCCTTCAGTCAGGCTGTTTTGTTTCTGAATTCTCCCATCTGCCTGGTTATTTTTTTCCCCCCAAAACATTTACAAAGCAGCTTTATGTAGATCTAATTGGAAGAAAACCTCATTGAATTCAATAAGGGTTTCTCCCTGTCAAGGGTGTTCAATCAGAGTACAGACTCAGTTTTTTTACCAAGCTTGGCTATTTACACTCACTTTAATGTACCCTATGCTGTTTGGGACGCGGTGGCCCAGTGGGTTAGGACGCTGAGCTTGTCGATCAGAAGGTCGGCAGTTTGGCAGGTCGAATCCCAAGTGCCGCGTAACAGAGTGAGCGCCTGTTACTCGTCCCAGCTTCTGCCAACCTAGCAGTTCGAAAGCACGTAAAAATGCAAGTAGAAAAATAGGGACCACTACGGTGGGAAGGTAACAGCGTTCCGTGCGCCTTTGGCGTCTAGTCATGCCAGCCACATGACCACGGAGTCGTCCTCGGACAAACGCTGGCTCTTCGGCTTTGAAACGGAGATGAGCACCGGCCCCCAGAGTCAGAAATGACTAGCACGCATGTGCGGGGGAACCTTTATCTTTACCTTTACCTATGCAGTTTGAAAGGCCAAATTAAAGATGGAAGGATTGCATGTCTTGTTATTTTGGACCCATGGCTCCACATGTTTCTTCCAATGCACCATTTTTCTCTGTACAACTTATCAATCAGAATAGAGCTGGAAGGGACCTTGGAGGTCTTCTAGTCTAACCCGCTGCTCAAGCAGGAGACCCTATACCATTTCAGATAGATGACTGTCTTTCCTTAAGAACCTCCAGTGATGAAGTACCTACAACTTCTGAAGGCAAGCTTCTCCACTGGTTAATTGTCCTCACTGTTATCTGCATAGTTAGGCAATTGCATATGAAAATGTATGCTGCAGTAAATGAAATATGTGCATGGTAGCTTTTTAAAACCAGTTTAATTCTCTAAAGGCACAGAAAAGTAAGCATTTCATAAGCATGCTGTACATTGCCCAGATTCTAGAATAAATAGATAGAAGGCAGGATTCTAATTTATAGCTATATTCATTTGAAAAAGCTTCACAGATATTATCAAAGCATATCTTACCCTTAACGTACCATTCATTTGAAGAGGCAATGACAGAATGTTGTATGCAGCATTTCAATCAGATTACATTAGCCAACAATAATTGCCATATTACATCGTGTTCCCTTTGTTCATGATAGGCCAAATTAATGATGGGATTTTTTTCTTGGATTTTTTTTCGTCTCTGGATGCTACAAATGAGAATACTAATTATTCTTCATTAAAAAGTCTTTCATAGTTCTTCATTTCTTTACAGTTTCTTTTGCCTCACTATTTAAAATAACTCAGTGGATTCAATAGGATTTTTCCCCAAAACTCTCTACAAAAGAGCAAAGCTACTAGTTTTTTTTTTACATAGCAATTAGAAACTTATGTTCCACTTTTCTCCATATTTCTCCCTTCCTCAACTTTGACAAAGTAGCCTTATCTATGGGTCTTGAAAGTGTGTGTGTGTGTGTGTGTGTGTGTGTGTGTGTGTGTGTGTGTAAAATGGGTCTAATAAATAGTGTATAGTGTGGGGAAAGAGCCATAAGGCTTCTGAGATCCCTCTTTGCAGCTTCTGAAATTTCTCAGTTTGTAGTTGTCAATAGCATGGGTCCGGGTTAAATGGCATGGGTCCGGGTTATTTACGGGAGTACCTTTTGCCGGCGTTAACTTCTCATCGTTCTGTGCGCTCCCACAGAGAGGGCCTCCTCAGGGTGCCGTCGGTCAGGGAATGTCGACTGGTGGCCCCCAGGGGGAGAGCATTCTCTGTGGGCGCGCCTGCCCTCTGGAATCAGCTTCCGGTTGAGCTCCAGATGGCTCCCAACCTTCGCTCCTTCCGCCGCGACCTGAAGACTTGGCTATTTGAACTTGCTGGCCTGGACTGAGGGACTGGGATTTTCGATCTTAAATTTTAAAAATTTTAAATTTTAGAATGTGTTTTATTGTTTAGGGCTATTGGTTTAATTTCATTTTAATTTTTGTATATTATGTGTTGTTTATAGTGTTTAATTGCCCTGTACACCGCCCCGAGTCCCTTGGGAGAGGGGCGGTATATAAATCCAAATAATAAATAAATAAATAGGTGGTACAATTTTTTTGATATTTTGTGGTTTGACCATTAAATTGGACTTCACGTAATTTTTAAAACAAAGCAAACATGTCCACCAGCTTCACATATTTTATATCACCATATCTTTCACTATGGTGCTTGGTCCCTAAAGTGGACAGCCACCCAAAAGATTCCCATGTCTTGCATGATCACATGTTCATTGTAGGCATCTTAGAGCAAAAGCGTTTCCCAAATCTAATCTTGTTGTTTTTTTCTTTCTTTCTTTATTAGATTTTTGTCCCACTTTTATTACTTTTTATAAGTAGCTCAAGGAGGCAAACATACATACGGTACTACTCTTTCCTCCTCTGTTTCTCAACAACAACAAACCTGGTGGGTGAGGTCGGTTGGGCTGAGGGGGAGTGACGGACCCAGAGTCACCCAGCCAGCTTTCATTCCCAAGGAGAGACTAGATAGAATTCAGTCTCCTGGTTCCTATGCCAGCACCTTAACAACTACATCAAACTGGCCTCTACTTAAAGATATACAAAATGAGATAGTCCCTTCCTACAAACGTACCATTATTCAATTGTTACTTTTTTTTAGTTTTTAAAAATCTACTTGGCGTTTACAAGGTGCAGTACATAATAAAATACATAGTTGTTACAGTCATACTGCTGGTTTTGTCTCACAAGTTCTATCTCTGCATATCCAGCTTGTTAAGCAAAGGTTTTACAGAATGAGACATACATTGGGATCTTTTAAGGATATCTCCACTGCTGGATCGGGTATAGTAAATATATTCTAAATCAGTGTTTTTTTCAACCTTGACAACTTTATGCATGGACTTCAACTCCCAGAATTCTCCAGCTGGGAGTTGAAGTCCACGCATCTTAAAGTTGCCAGGTTGAGAAACACTGATCCAGATCATTATCCATGGAAGAGGAGTTCGCATCTCTGGCTAATCCACTATACATTTTAAATTTGTCTCTCTGAACTACACTAACTCATTGGTAGATTTGCTTACACTGTTAACAACATTTTCTATGTAAGGAATGCACCTTGTGACATAAAGATCAGATACTCTGTACCTTTTGCAGGAGTTTCTGTCTGAAGGAAAATAAATGGCTATTACAATTGACCAATTCTCTTTAAAAAAGACCTACAGTTGTCTTACCTGTTTTCCCTGAATTACCCTGTTTCCCACAATCAAAAACTAGATGTACACTCCTTCTGTACATTTGTCATTGAATAAGCAATAGAGTATGAAAGTGTAAAGTGGTTGAATGGCTCCTCCCTACAGATATCTTAATTGCATTCATGAATGCCTGATATCACGTAAGTGAGCCCATCTTGCAACACATTCATGCATTACATGAAATACCCCAATGAACTCATTCCAATTTAATCTCTTTGCATGTATTCACTAAGAACTGGAACTAAGATAAAACTAGAATTCTTTCAGAGATGCCCATTCTTATAAAACTGCTTGTCACTTGAGCAAGTGTTTGCTCCTAAATTTGTTTTCTTATTGGTTGAGAAGATTTCATTAAATAGCACGCAGGAAATCAGTTCATGTGCTCAACCACACACGAAGGACAATTTTGTTATTATGGGAAGCCCCCAGTGCATCTTCTAAAGGTTAAGTATCTTCAAGGGCAGCTCAGCTCTTGCAGACTTTAGGGATATGTTCATTTAATTAGCTTGACACCAATATTGAAATGGTATGTGCAATCAACAGCTGCTGATCCAGGCACTAATCAGAATAGCTTCTTCCTAGCTTTTCAAGATTAGCTAACATTACCTAGTATAATAAGCTACATTTCTTCAGTCAAAGTGAAAAGGTTCCTCCTCCTGTATAGCTTGTCTTCAAGTGTTATCCTGTGAATGTTTCAAAGGGCTGTCAGCAGATGTGGTGTTAACTCCTGCCCCTTGGGGACATCTCTGTTGGGGCAATGAAGTCATGAAGAGGGCTGTTGTGCATTATACCTTGAGCTTTTGTTGTGTGTGTGGCTGTAGAGAGATTTACTGAAGCACTGTTTTGATGGTGGCAATTAAGTGTGCATTTAAGAGGTTAGATTATGAAATTGTTAAAAACTAATCATGGTGGATCAGACCAAAGGCCTACTCAGTGCAATATCCTGTGTACCACATTTTCTAACTAAATGCTATCAGAAAACCCAAAAATAGAGAGAGCAATAGCTCTCTCCTGCTGTTAGGAATGCAAAGGGATGAACATTTGTGGAAGTAATTGTAAAAAAAAGCCCATGTGGCATTTTTAATCCTAATATAATGTGTGAAATGTATAGCCTTGTGTCTATAATTCATCAAGCAACATTTAGAAGCAGTAGAGTCTAGTAGTACTCGACCAATAAGTGGATTTGCAAATATGATTATGGATTTTTTTTTACACAGCCCAAATTACTTTGGTTTAAAACCACTTCACATTTAGTAAATGGTAACTCTGCTTTAAAGCTATGCAAACAGCTAATTACAGGACAGCTAAAAAGTTGACTGTGAAGCTATACAAATTTTGTGCACAAAGTACTTATCCATCATTTCTGGGATATGGTGTTTCTTCTAGAATAAATGGTAATTAACAATCATTTCAAGATTGGACTGTGGTTACTAAAATATTGTTTTTTGTCTCCCTGGTAGATGCCAGAAAGTTCTATGATAGCCAGGTTAACATTGCAAATTGATATTATAATAGCAGCCAAGGTACAACGCTTGTAATTATTTGAAAATTTTTGGCTAGTCAACCAACACTCATGTGGAAGTATCCAAGAGTGTTCCTTACTGATGGATGAAATTGTTATTTTAGAGCACTGGGATGCAAAAGTAAAATACAGAGGAAAAAATACATAATCCTCTAATTATTGACAATTAGCACTATGAAAAAAATGGAACTTAGATTAAGTATAAAGTAGACCAAATTCATGATAACAGGTACAACAGACAGCCTTAGAATTGACAATGAAGATATTAAGGTGGTAGATAAGTTCTGCCTTTTAGGATGAACTGTCAATAGTAAAGGGACAAGCAGTCAAGAAATGTAATGGTATGTTGAAATGACCTTGGGAGATGGTGCTGTGGGTAAGAGTCTCAGCCAGGGGAATGGTCAGATAAGAGGCAGCTTAACCCACAACGGGAATGCGGGCATGGCAAATATCTCAAAAGGTCTCCTCCCTAATTTCTTGGCCTGTAAAGATCATAGGGGACACATGTTTCAGACTTACAAGATTGATAGCCTTGTGAGGTAGTCCAGAAAGAAGCATACTCGGATGAACTAAGGCTACTTTATGGCAGAATTTGAAAGTCTGAAATTTCTCCCCTGTTGTCTTTACACCCCAAGAAAGCCCATTTCTCCCCAATCAGCTTTCCTAAGTGGAGTTTTCAATAGCTCCCATCTATGTCAAAAACTTTCAATTTTAAAATCCACATTTTTCTGTGACTGAATCCTTCAGGGTCCTTCTGAGTTCTGGCTAAAGTCAATTGGAATAATCAAAAACTCAATTAGTTCCCTTTCTCATTTCAGATCTTATTGCATAACTTCTGTTTGATGTTTTTAATGGCTTACCTCACATGTGTCATCCATGCTGTGAAACAGTTCATTTCCTAAATCAATATCAATAGTACGTTCTGTACATTTTTGACACAGAACTGCAGGATGAATATTGACATATTGATGCTAACTTGCTAGTGAAAATAAGCATGCAAAATTTTCAGAGAACACAGATGACGCATTATAACACTCACATTGCAAAATGCATATTCTTTTGTTAAAAAAAAGAAGAAAAGTTTGAAAGCAAAAGTTATAGACCATTTTTAAAAAAAAAATTAAACTGTTATCTGAGATAGCATTATTAGAAAATTGCTTGGAAAATACAATCAATATTTATCTTTCCTTTTGATCTTCTAGAGTCATTTTACAATTTCTGTTTATTTCACTTAGGCTTTTGCAAAAGAAAAGTAGTATTGGGTTATTTTATTTGTTTATTTCCCAGATATTCTTCAAGTCCCAAAATAATTACCAATAGGGTTAAATTACTAAAATGATTGTTTTATATTCTAGATCATTTACATTCTTTTTGACTTCTGTAATTCTTCTAGAATTTTCTTTTATAATAGAAATGTGGCATTTTTTTATTTAATACAATACATTTTGCCCTGCCAATCCTGTGCTTTTTTTCAGTCTTCAGCCATAAAGAGTTTTGATTTTTTGTATAAGTGATCAAGATTATAGGGACATAGTATATATATTAAGTCCAATACATTTCTAGAGCTTTAGAGAGACAACTTGGTGTAGTGATGAAAGGCATTAAGCTTAAAACTGAGAGTTTGAAGTTTTAGTCCCATCATAGCCACAGAGCCAGATCTTGGCCCGGTCTTTCACTTTTAGCCTAGGAAGAAGGCAAGGGCAAACCACTTCTGGAAATGCTGCCAAGAACACTGCAGGAACTTGTACAGACAGCCAGAAGGAATCAGCATTGACTTGTTGTCATGCCTCCTTCAAAAAACCCTCAACAACAAAACTGGAGCTTTAGCACCCTGCATATTTCAGCCTTCTTCACTCTTGAGATAAGCCAAAAGTTTCCTCCCAGAATTTCAACTCAGCATGTGACCAGGAATACTGAAACCTACGTCAAAGGCATCAGATTGGGGAAAGCTGGCCTATCTAGTGATTGTGAATGCCATTGAAGGTGGTTAAAGCATCTCCCTAAAAAGAACAGAGTTGGTTATTAGAGAGAATAACCAGGAGAGAGGGAAAAAAATACACGAGCCTCAATTAAGTGAACTAGATTTACTCCAAATAAACCTAGGCCAGTCAACGTTCCTCAGATTTAGTCCTGACGTTTAGCTGTTTTCTTCTGTCCCTGGATTGTTTTTTTGGCAGCTGCTGCCAGACACGATTTAAGTATTGCTACTAAAACAGGACACTGACAAATTATAAAAAGCATCGTTTTCTGGAAAATGCCCAAAAGATAACTGGAACAGTTGCTTGCTTATATGAGCTAAATCAAGGGGGAATGGTATTATGTAGTTTGGGGAGAATATCAGCAAAAATATAAATTAGACAATTTTGTATCTATTTATTCTAAGGCCTCCTGCTAAACTGAATATTTTACAGGTTGGTCTAATAGTAGTAATTCATGCAGTATTGTTAGTGCATCTGGACTTGCAGCTTCAGTTTCTGGAGCAGGACTGACACTATTCTGAAAAACTGTTGCTCAGTGTTTCTACTCTATGTTCTGTATCATTTAAACTATTAAAACAAAACAAATGAATAAATAAATACTTAATTCATTCTCTAGGTCAGGGGTAGGCAACCTCGGCTCTTTTATGACTCATGGACTTCAACTCCCAGAATTCCTGAGCCAGCTGGCTCAGGAATTCTGGGAGTTGAAGTCCATGAGTCATAAAAGAGCCGAGGTTGCCTACCCCTGACCTAGGTGCTAGGTTCAATTCTAAGTGCTGAGTTATATTTACAGGAAACATTAAGAGATCCCTGGTAATTCTGTTCCTGCTGGTTCTATGTGAATTCTATCTGATTATAGACTTTATAAGCATTAGCACTGCAGCTTTCTGTAGGAGGCATTAATAATTGTTTTATCATTATGATTTCATTCTTCCACATATATACTTACAAGAAAGGATTTTGTGGTTGCTTTTGCTTCTGGGTCACACATGTATTTCTCACTACCCTAGAGTGCAATACCATATAGCGTTTCATTTAATTTAAACTCCATTAAACCATTGTGAACAGCACAAACTCCAGAAATATGAGAGCAAAGCTTAAATTCTAGCCCTCATCCCCATTACTGTTATATTCACCAACAGTATTGAACGGTTGTATTTCCCTGCCTTGTTTCTTTTAAGATGCCATTTTGGGATTCAGTGAACACATATTTCGGTTTATATTAAAGCATTTAGAGATTTTGAAACTTTCTTTTATTTATTTTATTCGAAATTATCAAATAGAATGTCAATCCTGTCTTTTCGGAAGGTGATGAACGCCAGCGTTGCACAGAAGCAGATTTGCCAAAATTTAGAGGTCCGCATAGTAGAGCCGTGTTCAGAGACCAAAATGTCATTTGAAATAACTCCCAAAGGTGCTATTTCATGAGGCAACTGGACTTTCTTGTTTTTCTTTGAAGAGGCTTCGCTTCTAATCCAAGAAGCTTCTTCAGCTCAAATGTCCATAGACATTTGAAACAACTATTAGCATGCAGCACCGGTTTGGAGCTTCTTAAAGTAGCTACGTCTTTTTCTGAGCTCACGCAGTTGGCCTCTGTAGTTAATATATGATTCTTGAACAGTTGGCAAGCTGCACTGAAGTTACAGTACCAAGTTGAATATTGAAATGTCTGCAAGCAAACAACCAAGCTCAGAAACACAAAGACACGCCAAGGAACTATTATGTTTGTTTTGATAGATTGATATTCCGTCTTCTGCTTAAGAGCTGAAGATGGTATATGTAGCACTCTCCCTTCCTGTTTCTTCTTACAAAAAAAAGTGCCACATAGAGGAGGGAGGGGAGAAAGAGGGACTGTCCCAAAATTTCCCTTCCCCCAGATCATCTGCAGCTGAGGATGAATTTGAACCAGTTTCTTTCTTCTCCTAGCCCAGCATCTTAATTACTAACTGTATGATCTATTTACACTTTCAGAGTCATTATAAAGGGTTTTTCTCACACAAGCACACACAGGTAGAGATTTTAATATTGCAAAAAATAAAATAAAATACTAAGGTACTTTTTTTCAAAATTAAGTGGGAGTTTAATTCAGCCTCAGCTTAGTTATCTGTCCATAGCTGTAGAACTGCAGTTGAAGAGTGACATCTTTTTCTACTTCTCCTTATAGTGTGGTAATGTAAACAAACAGTAGCGCTCTCCTTGTACTCCTTCCTTAGACAAAATTCAGATTTATGTGGGGAAGGAGCTCAGTGATGTAGCCTCAGCTGCATCCAGTCTTTATGAATCTTCATGAGACCATTGCCCTCTAATGTGAGATTGATTGCCCTCATGTAATTGACATTTAATGGAGACTGGATAATTTTATACACAGAAGCCACATTTCTTAAAATGATTTACTAGCTTTCAAGAGCTAGTTTGGCCTTTTTCCCTCCTCTGTGTATGAAGTCTCACCTGGCTATCTGTTATGATATGTTAGTCCTATTGATTAATAGTGATAGCATACTGTACCATTTAATTAATTTGTATGAATGGCAAGACTTTAAAAGATAGCCTATATTGTTGAATTTGATTTTATGGGCCGCTGATGAACATGCCATAGGGATTGCTTTCAGTGGCATTTTGAGTCAACATCCAGAAAAAAGGCAGAGCTGCACAAGAGAAAGAACATATCAAGTGACAGATTCTAAAAAGACCTCTTTTCTGTCCCCTTTCCTCCACTACTATTTAGCCTGGCCAGTTTGGTGAAAACACTGATCTTGAAAAAGTGAAGCAGTATTGAACCTGGATAGGTACTTGGGTGGGAGATAAACAGCTTAAAAGAAGAAAATGGCAAAACACATTCATGTTATCAAAAATCAATATATCACTAAGATTTGAGTTCAACAGAAAGGATATATTTTGTTATGTTTTGTATGTTACTGTTTACTTTCTTAAGATAAGCATGTCTTCACCCTTGCAAAGCATATTGTGATATCTGGCATAAAAATGGGTTGACTTAAGAGACTTCCATCAGAAGAATAGGAAAAACGGCTATTTACAATGATGTCACTTCCTCTTCTCTGTTCATGTCCTTTCATGTCTACATGTTTGGGTAACTCTTTGGAAAAGCATGGGGAATAATATGTAGAGCTTAAAGCAGAGGTGGGCAACTATGGCCACTTTATGACCTGTGGACATCAATTCCAAGAATTCCTGAGCCACTAGGAATTCTGGGAGTTGAAGTCCACAGGTCATAAATGAGCCATAGTTGCCCACCCCTGGCTTAAAGGATTCAGGGAATAGCTTTTTTTTCTCTTCATTCTATTTTAAAGTGTTTTTGCTGGATCAAAGAAGTTTTGTTCAGTTATGGAACACCAATCAGAGACAATCATGAGTACTTCTTTATGATTCAAGAGAAAGTTTCATATAGTCTTTGCTAAGGAAACACAGTGCTTTATATAAAGTGCTGGGAGTTTCTTTTCCTTCAACAACTTAAGCTGTAATTCAAATTTCAACTTAGAACAGAAAGAATGTAAGGTTGTACTGAGTTTTATTTCTGTGTTATACAGTGTATTAAATATGTAAGACTAGAATGATTGTATATAACAATAACTGTATAGGTTTATTCAGCAACACTTGTTACCTTTTGATCCCTCAGGATAAAAAATTATTAGGAGTATCTTATCACATGTGGCAAGAGACTTCTAAAAAACTTAGAGAAATATCTTGGTATAAGAGAACTTCTGTGAATAGTTACCAGTGATTGAGATTAAGGCTTGCAAACACTACTGAATAAATCTGTGCAGTCTGCTTGTGAACATATATGGACAAACCCTTGGAAAGTCAGATCATAGTTATAGGTCAAGGAAGAGACCCAACTGGTGAATAGGGCTGCTGACTCACTTCACTTCTGTATAACTGACGTAACCATTTCTATTAATATTTTAGTCCATGCCAATTTCCCAATAATTCTCGGAAGAAGTGGTTTTGTCAAGATTCCAGTAATGATGTTGGTACCACTTATGATGGGATGGGTTCTTCTAAACTAAAGGCATGCAATTGTTTTGAAGCCAAGTCTAGCTTTTGAGTGTCATCCTGAGGGCTATGCTCCAAATGATTGTGAGATAGTGCTGACAAATTTGTAGAAGTTGTGGGGGTGGCTGCAAAGGCTATTGTAAAATGTTGTTCTAGATCAGACATGTCAAACACAAGGCCCGGGGGCCGGATCTGGCCCGCTAAGTGGTTTCATGTGGCCCGCGAAGCCATCCTGGAAATAGTGAGGGAACGGCCCCCACCCACTGCCTTGGCCCTGGCCCAGAGACCCTCCTTCTGCCAGAGACCCTCAGATCTGTCCCACTCCTGCCCAGGCCCCCATAGGCACCCTTGAAGCAAACGATGTAGAGCTGGCCACGCCCACCCAGTAGGCCACACGCACTCTAGCCACGCCCACCCAGTAGGCCATGCCCACCCTGGCCATACCCACCCGGCCCCCTGAGGGCAACCGCAATGCTGATGCGGCCCTCAATGAAATTGAGTTTGACACCCCTGTTCTAGATGGACAACTGCTGCTACCAATTAAAAGATGCTTTGCAGCTATTCCATCTTTCTCCCTTTTAGGGATTTTATTTTGTAAGAAAAAAAGAAAAATTGGGAGAAATTACAGTGTGATCCATGCCCATACCCCCTACCTCTTAAAATTCCATGAATCAAGCAAGATAATTTAACTATGAAAAGCGTCATCTAAAAGCCCCCCGTGTCATAAACGAAGGACACGAAGTGCAATCAGTCTGCATTATTTAAAATAACTAAGTATTTCAGTTCAGACAAATAATTTAAGTGATTTTGGTGCTTTGTAGTTGATGACAACTTTGCTCATATTTATATCCCTAAATGTATCCAAAATTTCATATTAAAATCATGTTTGAAAATATAAAACAAATGTATCGTAGTATTAATCTACTATCTAGAACAGGAATATGCAACCTAAACTAGATTGGAGAATCACACCCAATTAAGGAAAGGAATCTTGCAGATCCTTTGCATGTCTTTCCACCCCTTGTGAGGTTCTGTTTTTAAGAGATTCCTTCCACCCCAGCTTCCATGTAGGAGAAGATATAACACGGGGAAGATAAAGACTAGAAAGCTTCATTGTGTGACTTGCTTTTTACTTCCACAACATTTATTTAAAACTAAGTAATACAATTCAATGGGACTTAACACTACATGCCTTTCTGATGTATGACAGCTAGATCTGTATTTATTCAGAATATTGCTAATCCAGAAGCAAATAAATAAAATTCCTAGTATAAAAAGAATAGTAGTGGACCTTCACTTTACAGGGAGCTCTCTGGAGTAATCCCTGTTTTGTAGAGAGCATATATTTTCACTGTTAGACAGTTCGGTTCAATTTCCTTTCCATTATTCTCTTTGAGACAAAATGACTGTGATTCTAAGCCTAGAGCAGTGCCAATTATTTTGGAACAGGTTCTCTTGTCTGTTTTCTGATACTACAAATTTAATCAGCGATAACTTTGCTTTAATGATGGATGTTGATTGCTACTGTTATTAAAATTAAGTAGTATTTTTATTAATATTTAGTTACTACTTATTAGGTATTACAATGCTTATCATTCAGATGAGGGATAAATAAATTGATTAGTGTAATTTCAAAAGATTTCATAATGAATGTTTAATATCCATTTGGATGACTGGTGCACCTTTGCTGGAGTTATAGGATGTAGTACAGATTCAGCATGAGTAAAATGAAATGTCCACTGAAGTGCTCAGGCCTATCAGTGCTGCTGATACTGGCACAACCCTTTATTAGATTTAATTGGATGTATGAAAGGTGGCCAGACATAAGGCTTGGTTTAGCTCTGTTCTTTCCAAATGTCAGAAGCTGAGAAAATTCCACCTGGAAATTATTGCTTATTTTGTCAAAAGTTATTGTAACCAGTAAGATTAGAAAACGGCCATCTCTGGAAAAGGTAGAAAGTGAATGAAACAAATAGGGCTGGTGTTCTTTATTGCTAGAAATTCCATTCAGTTGAACACATTTAAATGAGAGACATAAAACTAAATCTGTTCTGAATGTAGGTGCTTATTGTCACCTATAGCAAGTATGGCGACATGCAACATCATATAATACGTATAATACGTACATAGAATACCTTTTGGAACTTCGTGAGCTTATTTACATAAAGCGGATCTTTAAACAATATATTCTGTTCATTTAATATGTCCTATTAAGTGACAGAAGATCATGCATTGGAGCAGAAGTGGTGATTTTTAAGGATCTAAAAATTATTTCTTATAATAATCCAATTTGTTTTCTGTTCCTCAAGTACAGTGTCTTTTTATAGAAACATTTTCTGTTTTGTAAACCTAGTTAATATTGATTTGAATTTACCCTTTTTTGTATGCTGCAGTATATAATACCAATTAGTTTTCCACCTAAGGCACCTAATTATGCAAAGCAATAGTTATTCATCTTGGCCAGTGTTTTAAAGATTTTTTTTCTGTCTTCTGTCAGAGCCTGCAGTGCAGTGGGGTATTACTCAGCAAATATTTTCCGAAAGGTTGTGATATAGCAGCAAATTAAACACACACGGTCATTTAATGAGAGCTTTTACAAGAAGACAGTTGATCTTTCTGATAGATATAAGAAGAATTTACTTAGTCAGGGGTCTAAATTGAATTGTTGATCCAAAGGCTACTGTTGTGCCATCCTGCAATGAGAAGAGAGGATAGATACAGTAAAAATAAGCAGGCAGGTTTTGGTAAACATATCCTACAAAGAAGAATAGGCAGAGGCAAATCTCCAAAGCCCAAGGAACAGTCAGCTTGTTCTGACAAATGCTTCAATTCACAATGAGCCTTTTGTATCCTCTGATACTGACTACTTTCCTCCTCAGGTTTTATTCCTAAAGTCCCCTCAGGCTTGAAGCTTGGTGCTCAACTTCAGTAGCAATAGCACTTATATACCACCCCATAGTGCTTTGCAGCCACAGGTCATTTGTTTCTTTGGGGGAGAGAGTGTCAAGGTTTGGGTATATAAGACCAGCATTTCTATTTTTGCTGAGCGTATTGGTGTAGTAGAGAAAGAAGATGGCCTTAAAGGACAGAGGGAGGATTGGCTACCAAAGGCCATGATCAAATAAATGAAACTTGAACCCAGGTCAAGAAAGATTTGTGAAAACACAAACAGACAGCCCCTGGCTCTTGAAAAAAGAGAAGGAAAGCTAACATGTTCAGACATGCAGGTCCAGTTAATATAATAATATAAGTAGCTTAAATCTGCACAGTGCCTAATTTTTAGTCTGTTCTACCTGACGGGGCTGACGTCAGTCTTGCACATCTGAATATGCAGGTTTAGCACCAGCACCAGTGCGATGTCATTAGGCAGAAACTGAGGAAGAGCCAGTCTTGGAAAAGGGTGAAGGTGAGAGCAGGCAGGAAGGCCTCATTCCTAGCTGGGTTGCCTTGGGCAGCAAATGGTGGCTGTTGCTAGAGGGAAAAAGGCTGTCAGAGGAGAGTCCAGTGCCTAGATCCCACACCCAGCCTGCCTGCAATTTGCTCCCCTGGAGGAAGTTGTAACCCACAGTTGAAAAAGGCCTGCACTATTTAAATGCATGGTGTTGTAATCCATATAAAATTTGTCGTACTAATATTATGTTTGCTATAATATGTTTTTGAGGTGAGGCATTATCAAAGTAGGCAGCAACAATTTCATGAGCAGGACCACCCATTCAGGAGATGGCTTCATGTACTTGAGTCAGGGGCTCTCCTCCCACCTGGCTGTACAGAGGGTGGCAGGCAGGGACCCAGCTTGGATTTCTGATACCTTGTGGCTTTATAACTAGGAACCTTCAGTGGGGCTGTACCACTGACCATTTACCCTTCCTAATATAGAGCCCCCTATGTCCTGCTGAAGATCAAGTGGGAAGGTGTCTCATATTTTGTGGGGAGTCTGTGTCTAGACATATCTGGCTCACACATGTAGTCTGAACAATCAAATACCTACAGAACACCTCTGGATTAAAGACTTTCAGTTGTGTATGTGTGCAATTCATTCACCATATCCCTTCAGATATCCTTTTGCATTTATTCAGAAGTGGATGTTATCCTGTCATTTGAAAGAGGAAGTGGTGGGGGGGGGGGAAAGGCAGTTTTGTCATGCTTGCTCTGAATCATTCCATAACTATGAACTGGCCCTCCAGCAGAGATTTTCTTTTTGTTATTATGCAAATGCTGAGTCTTTGTCACATTTAAATTGGGAATGCGAAGGGGGGAAATTGGGAAGTGGTTAAGGACATTAGCTTACCTGAAATGTCTAGAACAATTTCTCTGACAAGGCACCCTCAATATCACTTATATCTGGAGCAGTAGTGGATTGATTACATAACATTTACTTTTGGAAATGGATGGAGTCTGTTTAAATCTGCTGTTTGTCTTGTCAAGAAAGGCAGTCTATTTTTGAGTTATGAAATGTATTTAAATAGGAAGCAGGATTTTTGCGGACACATAGTTTTATAGGAAAGCAGAATGAGTCATGTAAGTTAAATGTGAAATTACTTTAAAAGAGCAAAGGTGATGTTCATTTTTGTACTTTTGCTAATGGAAACAGTCCCACCAAACCAAAGAGAACAGGAGAGAACAACTCTCTCTTTCCCCTTATAGCCCCTTCGAAAGCACTCACAGGAGATACAACCAAGTCTCAGGAGTAATATCTGAGAATGAGGATGGCTGCTATCACAGCTAAGAAAACGTCTCATACATTTGAGTTGTAGAGTCAGTCAAATTCTTACCCACTTCCATGCTTTTACATAGAGGCAGATAGCAAAGAAAATGTGACTGGTAATACCTCACTACCACTTAATTTTGGAATTATGAGACTATGTGCTAGATTTCTTTTACTGATCTAGGTTAGCACTGGTAATGTAGCAAAGGAGGTGGGGTCTACTTTGGATGCAAGCAGTAAGGAGGATATTACCAAAGACGATGATGAGGCTGTTGGTGAGTGTGGAGCTGGCTGCCCATGCGGCAAACAGCTGTTTGGCTGTCCATAGTGCATCATAGCCCCATCTACAATGAAGAAAACAAATCTGTTTTGAGTCTTGGTGACAATCCCCTGTGGTTTTCTTAGCAGCTTTTTTTTGAAAGCAGCTTGCCAATTCCTCTTTTTTAGGGCTGAAGGAAGGAACTAGCTTTAGGTCACACTGCTGGCTGTGCCTAAGGTGGAATTAAAACTCACAGTCTCCTAGTTTCTAGCAAGATGCTTTAGCTACTACACCAAGTGGGCTCTCAACAGTGGAGGATGATGTTAAAAAAATGACCTCCTGGTATTATGTATGCTAAGTAAGTCACTGGTCAGCAAGGATCCCATAGTCTCACTATCACATTAAGTGAAGATAAGGGGAAATGTTCCACAAAAGAGTTAATTTCTTGATTTTCAAAGGGCCATAAGAGATTTAACTGTGTTTTTTTTTAAATTCACTTTATCCCTACAGTTGCAAATTTTTTAAATGTGATCAGTCAGGAGCATGTCTTGTAATTTGTATTTCACAATCAAAGCAGCATTCATGGGGTCGTAGTTTGCCATAGTGCAGGAGGTATTGGTTTGCAATATAAGGCACTAAAGGCAGGAGAGCAATTAAAATGTAGCATGGCAGACTTGCTTCTTTACATTCTTTGCCCATTCGTCATAACTTCCCTTTGGAAAATTATTAGATGGGGAGAAACAACTTTTAGAGAAATACAAAAATAGTGAAACAGGTCTTCCAACTCTTCCTGCTGATGGATGTTAGCCTAAATAATCTTCCCATCCATATATAGGATATTGGCAGCATCTCAGGTCTGGCACATAGATCTGCTTTTGTCTCCTATAAGAAGGCTTAAAAACCTTACCCTTCCTGAGTAATTAATCATTTTTTATATATTTTGGTTGAGGGTTTTAATGGTCAGGATATAATACTTTCCTGAAAAGACTAAGAGAAAACAAATGAAAAGTTACTTTAGATTAGTAGGTCAGCAACTGCAAACGTCTGAGCTAAATATGATTTCTTTATAGAAAATTGTTTGCTCACACTTCTCTTCTAGCATAGAAGTTAAAAAGGTATTGAAAGTCTCAATAGAGACCAAATTAAACCTCAAATATCACTCATATCTGTTTACTAAAGTTAACAAGGTCCTCTTCTTTCATAAGATGTACAGAGTTCAGGCAGATCTTTAACCTAACAAGTGAATATTATTTTCCTTTCCACTGCAAAATTTTAGGAAACACAAGTATCTCAATTCCTCACAGTTAAAGAAGAGGTGATAGACAGATCTGGATGATTAAGAAGAGATAATTATTGTTTCGTGTTGTTGATTAGCTGCCTGAGATAGTGACATCCTTCTCACTTTAAATCTGTCACTTTGGCATATATTTGACATTTTCTCCTCTTGTGCTATCATCAGCAAACATTATTTAAGAAGCACCTGCTTCTGCTATAATTAAAAATATGAGATGTTTACTCCATATATTTGGGATAGGCTCCCAGGCAAAATATTTCTTTTAAAAAGTTATTAGAATGTTGAACAGGGACCAGCAAGTAGATCTTCCTTCTCAAACCTTATCTTCCCAAAATGGGATTCAACTTCAATCATTCCTAGTCAACAGAGAGATGACAGAGGAGAAATCAACATTTCTGGAGGGTATCAGTGATAAGTATTGTAATGTATTGGGCTTGTTTTGTAACACCACGTGGTAACGGCTGGAAGGCTGTTTGAGCAGGGAGCTAGCTAACGGCTCCCAGTGCCTCAGACAACTTGTCTCCAACGCTGCTATTGGTTGCCCCTAGGGAGGCAATAGGTTGCTTCAAACCTATTGGCCGCCGCCTAGGGGCCAGGATATAAATTGCTGCATCTGCATCTGCAGCCCAGTTCTCTAGTTCAGATCCTGCAAGCAATAAACCATGATCTTTGGTGAACTCACTTGCCTCGTCTTCATTCCTGCGCAACGAACCCAGTACACAAGTATATTAACCCAGCAACCAATTTTAAGCAGTAAAGAATAAGTGGTTTTCCCCTTCTTTCCTATCTGTGTCTGCTCTAAGCATGTTATTTAACATGCTGAACATTCAAAGGTCAACTTCAAAGATGCCAATCTTGAAACTCATGCCTGATTTTTTTTTTCCAGAAAATACTGTAAACTCCTAATTATTAGACTACAGATCAAATGATGCTTTCATGAAAAAGCAAAGGGCTATTGGACTTGTAGGTTCGACAGAACCATTTCCTTTCAGTGGCTTTTCTTTTTTCTTCCTTTCTGATAAATTCTGCTTCATTGATTCTTCCTAACTCCAGAACAAATTATTTATTCTCCCTTGTTCATATATATCTGTTGCTGAGCTTGATTGAACTTCATTTCTTTTTCTGTAGATGAATATTTAGTGCAGGGTACTACTTTAAGGTAAGTAAAGAGTTAATGCATAATAGGTTCACTGAACACAAATTTTCCAAAGAATACAGGGTTCAAGTCAAGGTAGAGTATTAGACTATAGCTGATTAATTGGGTAATTTAGCCGCCAAGGACAATGCGAGTCTGAATGGAAATGGATGTTGATTTAAGTCAGTTTCTTCTGGCCATTTCAGCAAGGTGATTGTAACATGAAGACATTTAGAATGAGAGACCAGCATCATGGGACATTTCATTGTATCTGGATTTGTGCTGGTGTTAGTGTTACATCTAGATACAGATATAGTAGGAAATTCTTTACTTAGATTTTATCCGCAACTGGGAAAGAGGAACAACTTTCTGGTGTCCCAGTCCTGCCATGTTTACCCATAATTAATCCATCTCATTGCTTTTAGGTAAATAATGCTGCAGACAGCAACTGTGGGCTTACTTCTCTTTGTAATTGTTTTAGCTGTATCCCTAACAGAGAATAATTATATTTATTGGGTGCTTTACTGTTTCATTTCCATTGGGATGCTCCCTCTGATGTATGAAGAGATACAGTCACCGCAGTTGGTGTCTCTGTCCAGTCTATCACTTCTGCCTGCAGAAGGAATTATATTTATTTTATTTCATTTACTTAATTTATTATTTTTACAAATCTTTGAAGAAATCCAGAAGAAGTCCATAATTTATAAGTAGCTGAAAAATATCCCTGAATTTATCCAACCAGGCTGCAATTCAGAGTTTTGTAAGGTTAAAAAATACGTCTGAAGCAGCAAATTTCACAGAATGGACTGCTTTAAAGATATTATATTTTATTTCTGACAAACAGAAACAGCAGTTATGTTCACTAGCTTATACGTATGTACAGTACACATTTATATTGGTGGACATAATGTGGACAGAGGAAGAATTAGAAATAATTTAACTCAGTGGTTAAGAGCACAGACAAAGAGCTGCAATGATTTTAGTTTTTGGACTTAATGGACTTTCAGGACCACCATGAGTTTAATGGTCATATGTTGGAATAAAAGCTGTTTAAAACATAATGTGTATTATTTTTACTTACCTGAATTTGTGATCAGCCAAAGAAAGAGGAATATGCAGTAGCTACTTCAGTTTATGCATTAGGCTTTTCATATCTTTCTGTCCTTTGCAAATCATCCTTGCTTCCACCACCTCCATTCATTCACTGCCTTTTGTTCTTCAACAAAAGAATAATCTGTAAAAGAGCAAATGGGTGGCAAAGGCACAAAATTGATTGGTGGACTTGGAAGGCTGCAAGAATATTCATTGATCTATCATTTTAAGGACTCACTGGAGAAGAGCCTAATGCTGGGAAAGATTGAGGGCAATAGAAGAAGGGGACGACAGAGAATGAGGTGGCTGGATGGAGTCACTGAAGCAGTAGGCGTGAGCTTAAATGGAGCCCAGAAGATGGCAGAGGACAGGAAAGCCTGGAGGAACATTGTCCATAGGGTCGCGATGGGTCGGACACGACTTCGCAACTAACAACAACATCATTTTTACCAACAAATATTCCAGCTTTTTTTTTTAACCCACTAAGCTTACATGGGTCAGGATGGTAATGTAAATACAGAAATTAAAATACTAGCCTGATTGTGTTTTCCTTGACGTTAGTAGGCTTTGGATAAAGATATGGGCATCTGGAAGCATTCCCAGATGTTATATTCCTTTGCTGTAGCTCTCTGTTCTTCCTTAAAGAGCAGTTCTTTTTTTCTGAACCTCTTTGTTCAGCTTTGTTTAAGTGATCCTGAAACTGAAGGATGATTTACTGCTGACGTGATGAGAAATTTCGTTGCTAAACCATAATAAACTAAAAAAAATAAAAACATGAGCAAACAGCAAAACCCAGAAAACAAAACCCAAGGAAATCTGGCTAAATCTAGCTTATACCAATTATTCCTCTTCATACTATTCTAAACCTGCAAATCATCCTATGCATTGTCACATACACCACACTCTTCTTTTTGAGATTTCATCAATTCTGTCTAAATCTGTACAACCATGACTGTTTTTTTACTCTTCCTTTCCTCTTGACTCATTCAACTTCTTCATATATTCATGTTATGATTCTCTCCTCATTCAATATGGTCAAATCATCTCCACCTACTTCTTTCATACTCACTATTCCCTTTGGTACTCCATCTGCATTCATTTATGATTCTTGACCTTATCTGTTCACAAGTGCCCCCATTTCCTTTGTAGCTAACTTTCAAGCTTCTATGATTCACTTAATGACAGCCTTGCTTAGCAATGGAAATTCTGATCCCAATTGTGATCGTAGGTCAAGAACTACCTCTGTTTATTCAGAAGAAAATTCTACTGAGTCCAGTAAAGTTTACTTCCAGGTGTAAGATTGCAATCGGGACATAATAGTTTCACTGCTTGAATTGCCAAATGGCAAATTAAACTCCTTAAGCTATTATTTTCAAAATGTACGAAACACTTCTCTTTTTAGTAACGTATCTTTGAACTTTTAAGGCAGAGCAGATAGGGGAGAGAAAGATAAAATATTTCGGACAAGATAATACTACTAAGTTGTTTTTTTTCTGAAATCCAGTGTCACAGTTTTTCTGCAACCTGTCTATTTTGACCGATATATCAAAAAAAAATCTATAAATTGGGTTGTCATTGTACAAGATGGTACAGTTTGTGATAGGAAGTTATAAAATAAGTGTCTCTGCACTGACGAAATTATTATATAAGGCAAGGAGCTAAATGGATCTACAAAGAACAGCTATATAAAGTGGGTTACATAAGTATCTTGAAACTATCTTGAATAGTTAGACCTCAGCCCCCAAAGCACTAGTTCTGAGCTTCCTGCACACTAATTATTAATGGAATCCTACTTTTTACATTTGCAAATCTATCTCATTTTGTATACAATTATCAAGAGTTGAAACTGTTTTTCTGGTGGTCTCTGATGCTGCTAATGACTCTGAGCCACTGGAATTCAGGTCACAATCTCTCTGCTGAAACAGTTTCTGGAAGAGGCAGATTTGCACCTTCTCATTGTCTTCTGTCACAGCTGCTGCTTGGAGGAATTGATGCCCATTTTGGTAGAATAGTATTGCTTCAGTGAATTCCTCCTCATTGTCTTCTCAATCTCTCTTCTGGCATGTGAAGAGGAGAAAAAAAAGAGATCTGATTGAGAAAACATCATGGAATATTTTTCAACTTATTGGAGTTTAGGAAATGGAGATCAATGATTTGGTTCACATACCACATTAGGAAACATATTTATTTATTTATTTATTTATTTATTTTGAATACCATGTGTTCATTAAACCATAATCTTTTGGGGTTCATCTAGCACGCTAAGTTCAAACTTATAGTTAACTTGGGTTTCATATTCCAGTGAATGCTTATCAAAAATAATGGAGAGTTTAGGTTTGGATGACTCATTTCATCACAGGAAGGCTATTGACTCTGCAATAGAGCTATATGAGACAATTGTAAGTTGGTGGTACATGAATTAGTCAGCCTAAGCCACTTATCATGGCATGTAAATCCATCCATGATAAAGCCAGGCCCAACATCAAGGATGAAATGATGCTGGATGAAATATCTATTATCCTTCTCCTTCATTTCTGATGTCTCTTGTAGCGTACAGTACCTCGGTAAGCCCATTTGTAAGCTTAACAGATGGTAGCAGTACAGCTAGTCCTTAATTTTACAACCACAATTGAGTGCAACATTTTTGCTGCTAAGCAAAACATTTATTAAGTGAGTTTTGTCCCATGTTACAACCCTTCTTGCCACAATTGTTAAGTGAATGACTGCAGTTGTTAAGTTAGTAACACAGTTGTGAAGGGAATCTGGCTTTCCCATTGACTTTGCTTGTCAGAAGGTTAAAAAAGGTGATCACATGACCCCGGGACACCACAGCTGTCTTAAATATGAAGTAGTTGCCAAGCATCCAGATTTTATCACATGACCATGGGGTGGTGGTGGTGCTGCAATGGTCTTAAGTCTTTTTTTCAGTGCCGTTGTAACTTTGGACACTAAACAAATGGTTGTAAGTTGAGGACTACCTATAATATGGATAGACATCTCTTTTCCATATACTTGAGCAACGTTACTTGCTTTCTGAATCAAAGCACTGAGTGCAGCTGCAGTTATTTATTAGTTTCTTATTTCCTCCTAGCGAGCCTGGCTGAGGAATTCTGGGAGTTGAAGTCTACAAGCCATAAAAGGGCCATGTTTGAAGACCCCTGTCCTAGACACTTTTGGTGTGTGACATTTCTTTCTACTGCCCACCATAAAAGTGAAAGGAAAAAAGGGAGACTGGCCAGTAGAGATAGATTACTAGCCCCACGCCCAAATTTCCTCCTTTTTTAATTTGGTCATAGGACTGGCTGTGGTGGAGTTCTGATAGATGGAGATGACCTAATTTATTGCAGACCTTTTGTTGGGAACTGATAACTGGCTTGCCTTGCCTCATTGGTCATGCCTGTTCTTTTTCCTGGTATTGTAGAATTTGGGTTTGAAATGGGAGCCTTCTTATATTACTCCCCTGTTTACTCAGAAGATAAGTTAAAAATGAACAATCCAACCTTTTGTTTTATGAAATGGTGTAAAATGACATAAGTTGTTTCTTCTTAAAGAGATACAACAACCAAAGTTATGTTTAATTATAGAATGCCAAAAGGGGCTGCGGGTTTCTTTTTTTTTTGTTTTAATTATAGTATTATCTCCTCCTTTCCTGCTTTCAACTCTGGCTAGCCACCAGCTGCCTTTCTTTTTCTTTTTCCCTTTCCAACTCTGAGCTCCATGTTTACCTTCTTAAAGAAATGGCCAGATAACATTTATTCAAACCTTTACTCAAAGGCAAAATAAAATAGTCTTTCATCACAGAAGGAAGTAAAACTATTCAGTTAAAATATAATCCCAAGAGATTTTATTCCTTGATTTAAGTAATGACAACATCCAAATTAGTCAAGTCAAGACACGCACCTCTTGCTAACTGGTGAGATTAATTTAAATTGACAAAAAAAACTTACAGGTAAAAAAGGATATCGAATAAAGTGAGAAGAAAACAGATTTGGTAATAACATTTGCCCAGACTCCAAAACAGCCCCATTTTAATTCAGATCACAGACAAATCCACCAACAACAGTTTAACTTTGCAGCCTGTGTCTGAGGAAACATCCAGGTGGATAATGCCCTACAAAAGACCAGAAGAATCATACTATTAAAAAGATGCAGGGCTTTAATTGCCCAGTTGAACCTACTAGCCATTAATTTAGATCCCTCTGGCCTTAAATGTAGATTTTTGTCCTTTGAACTTGTGACCTCACTGATTCTAGGCTCCTCCTGTTCCTGCATTTCCCCATTTTCTCTCCGTACTAATCAGAAGGTATTCAAAAGCTTTTGGTACATACCCTACACAAGGCAGTATTATCCTGTTTGATCAGAACCAAAAAAAAATATGGAAATTTATTTTAAACCTTTTCTTCAGTTTAGAATCCCAGAAATACATTAGATGTTAATTCCCATCATCCTCAGCACATCTGAACATTTATTTTCATAATTTTTATTAGGTATATTTGCCTTGGCTAGAGATAATGAGAGGGATAGTTCCATAGAATTGAAAACATTTGGTTAAGAAAAATTGCCTTCAGTAAGTTAGTAGGAGTAAATTGTAATCAAAGCAGGTTTTTAGAAGCTGAGTGGATTATTGTTCTAGCGCTGCATAAAAATATGATCTTTGCTCAGCCTGGATACAAGCAGGACTTAAAACAATCAAGGAGATTTAAAACAGATCGCATATTCAGAGTACTTCAAAGAGTTCAGTATGTTGCTTCTGTTGCTTCCTTTATAACCTGAAACCAATCTAGGCAGCCTTGGATCAGATTCACACATTATACCCAGCAGTAATATGACTTGTTCCTTTTTGGTTCTGTATTTTATATTTAAGAGCAAAATATTAAAAACACCTTACAATATCAACAGAAAAAAATGGTAGGACAGTGAAGAAAACCCTGGCATATTAGTGATGTAAATGTAAAGAAACTAAACTTGATTTTAAAAAAGAAAAAATATTAATTAAGAAGAGTGAGAAAGATCCATGTAAAGTACCGGTATGTTTGTTTTTGCCTGAACATAATATGTGGACTATAGTTTTAATAGTAATATGCAAACCAGGTTCCTATGGGCTATTCAACAAACTTTGGTTAAAAACCTTGTGATTTAGTCTACCGTATATCTGTTTTTCTAGTTGCTTTGCCAATGTCAAGAATAACAGTAAAGAAATTTTTTTTTATTGAAAAGTTTTACAATACATTTTATCTTTAACAATCCCTCCCCCCCTCCCTCCACCCAACCCTTCCTAATCCTCCCTAACCCTCCCCCCCTTCCCCCCTCCCCCCTCCCCGACTTCCCAGAGCTAAATACAAGGTATAAAAGCAAAAAACAATCATAAACAACCATATGTTAACAACAATAAACTATTAAGTCTATCGCACTGTAGCTCATATGAAATGACTACAAGCAATACTAATATCACATAAAAAAAAGGAAAAAAACTTACTCAAATGCTAAGTGAAACTTTTTGGTCCCATATTTGTTCTGGATATAATCAATCCACTTTTTCCACTCCATAATATAATGTTGTTGCGAATGGTCTTTCAAATAAGCCGAAATCTTTGCCATTTCCGCCAGGTCAAACAGTAAAGAAATTTTTAGTATGACTTTGAGTACATATCTGGAAACAGAATTATAATGAAGAAGAATTCAGCAATAATGTATGTTCAGCTCTGTCCTTTGTAAATGGATTTTATTATATCCTGTTTTTTAAAAAAAAAACTCTCCAGAAATTGTTTATTTATATAAGGTGACTATAAAAGCTAATCCAAGACACGTTGTTGCCCTAGGCAAAGATATTCTTCACCTTTTCCAGATCTGCAAGGTGACTAGGCTAGCATCATTTAATCAGACAATTTAAATTATATGCCTACAACAATAACAACACTTTATGTAGAACAAAAAAATAAGATCTAAAGCTGGCAGGTATTATTCAGTACTGTACATTAAGGAATATATCATTAGATATTGTTCAGCTTTTCTCCTGAGAAAAATCAGTTTTCTTTGTCTATGTAAGAATAATATTGTTCTGACCTTTGGTGACAATGTTCCTTGTACTAACTGAAAGAATTTATAGCTTTACTGTACATGCTCGTAATTAATAGCAATTTATCTTCATTTTAGACCCTTTTATCAAAAGCAAGGATTAAAGTATCATATATATTCAATTTTATAATGTAAGATATTAGACATCTCTTGACTTATATTGGATCCAGTTGGAATATATAAAACAGATACATTAAGAGTTCTAAAGATGGCATAAAGGAAGAAGTTCAGCCAGATGTTACAGCTGACATGAAATGTAGGGTTGCTTACAATGCTGAGTTAGCACTGGGGTGAAAAGTTCTTTCTAACCCCACTGTGAGCTGGGGACATCTGTATATAAACTTTGTAAAGAATTCTTCTAAACTAACTGGAGGGAGTTCTTGCTATAGTCCTTATTAGCTGTAATCCAGTTTACTAGTTTTAACAGATCGGTCCCTACAATTAGAGCATAAGGATTCTGGGTCCTTGATGGGCCAACTTTAAAATATGACATCAATAGTAATAATTTGCCCTTATTGTATGGCTGATCAAGGCAACTAAATATTCTGCAGTTATTAGCTGAAAATTAATCAAATTTCGGGTTTTTTTATCTTCCAAAATGATTGCTTCTAGGGTGCCCCTACTAATTAACCCCTAAATCTGATGACAGTAATATCTATCCTTTGATTTCCTCTACCTTGAAAAAATCCAAGATTTGTGATAGAATAGCTTATTCATCCTAGCAGCTTTATGAACTGACTGCTGTGTTTTGATTTACAGGTTTACTTTTCTTTTAATTCAGTAATAAATTGACATATTTCATAGATGAAAGTAAATTACAATCAAATTCAATAACGTTTAACGCATGAAATGAAAATATTTGTGCACAAAGATGGATGGTACTAATAGCTTCACACAAGTATAATTCTTGGTCTTGAAGTGAAAATTGAATAAAAGAATAGCAGTTGGAATTAAGTGACATAATTAGTTTTATCCAGGCTATAAACTGTGCCTTGGTTTGTTTTTTCATTCACAGGAAGAAAGCATCGTAAAGGAGATAGACATCAGTCACCATGTCAAAGAAGGTTTCGAAAAAGCAGATCCCTCTCAATTTGAGCTCCTGAAAGTACTGGGACAAGGCTCCTATGGAAAGGTAATGTTTTATGTGTAATTTAGCTTTCTCCAATCTGGTGTCTTCAAAGTTGGTGGATCAGTTCCCAGAATGCATTGCATTTAGGTTGGAATGCTGAAAGTTGATGCTGTTGTGAAGCCTGCTTGTATTCATAATATCCAGATAATCAGACCACCAAACCATACACAGAGTACATATTCATTCACTCATTTCAGACATAGGAACCACTTCTTCATTAGTGTGAGATGCATCCTCTGACTCACATATAGGGTCACATCTTCACCTTTCTTTTTCTCCCCTCTTCTGACTCCTCATCTCTTCCTCTGTACCTAGTTTTCTTTCCTTATCCCCCTTCATGTTGCCATAAACATAGAAGCAGCCATGCTTCTTTTTCAAGGACCAGCCTAATATTTACTCAAGGATAGGGCCTTTAAAGCTATGGAGAGTGAAGAAAACTTCCGGGTCTTCTGGTACCTTCTATTATTCTACTTTGACTCAGACCCTCAGCTTTAGAACAATAGCTTTACTTTGCCATTGGATTATATGAAACAAAATAAAGGCATCCCAGATGCCACAGTTTCCCCCACTTAGCCTATACCTTCAGTTTAGCTCAGTTGTTGGGGAGAATTTTGATTCCTCAAAGAGCATTTTCGGGAAATATAATAATTTGAAATAGGGAAGCATGGAAGATAAAGCATAGAAGCCATTTTTGGCTAAGATTTGTTCTATATGAGATGCAACCTACAAAATTGGAAGGAAAGCACGACTCCTGAGATCTGCCATTTGTAGCTAAATTTATCACTCTTTGAAAGGAAATTGAGAAAGTACTCTTCATCTAGCCTGAATCCATAAAACTTTTCAATATTTCAGTGTTCCACATTTACCAAGCTAATACTGTATATTTTTAAATGTATCTGCATTCAAGGCAACCAGTTTTTCAGCTAGTGGAATTATATGAAATTATTTTGCAGTTCATAGCTTTTGATAGGAATGAGCAGATAATAATGTTTTGTATTAGTTTACATTTGTTGTATTTTTTATAGGTTTGATAATTATTTTCATATCTTCTTAAACATTATTTAATGTTTGACACACACAGTTTGAGAGGAATACAATCGAATTCAATATTACAGGGAACAGCTGACAAATGACTATATCTTTTTAAATATAAAGTTACAATTATAGCTATACTTTCTAGTTATAGAAAGGCAATACTATCCAAAATCAAATGACATGTATTGATTTTTTTCTCCCATTCTTCTTCTCCCACTCATGAACATAATATAATTCACTCTTCAAAGGTTTGTTGCTTATTAAAAATGCAGATATTTTAATTTGTGAAGAATTCCTAGATAACCTTAAAGGTTGAATACCTTTAAAAATCATTCAGTGGTATTTTAAAAACTGAACAACCTTTGAGGAATTATTAAAAAGGAAAAGGGGTTCCTCCTAACTACGATAGTTGAAAGCAAGCAGGGTAAATTCCTATGAACAGTGATTTCTCAAAAAATATGTACCATCCAAGGCAGATTCTTCTTTCTGAGAGCGCTTAGTGAAATAATATGTAGCTAACTTTGTTAGTTCCAGCTGTGCCTCTTTCAGTGGATATTGCTAGAGAGAAATGTGTTACCGAGAAAGAGGTTAGCTTTCCCTAAAACTGCTTTGAAATATTTAATTTCAAAATATTAAACGTGCTTGTCAAGAAGATATACTTGGCAGTTTTCAGATATATTTGTTGTTGCAAACATCTGAACTAGGACCTGACGGTTTACAATGGTCTGAATATTAGATGGTGTATGCACATTTTTACTTTAGAGAGGGGGAATCAGTACATTTGTTTTTGTTCCTATCATTTTGAAATAAAAAATGAATATCAAACTCCATAAAATTAGACTAACTAAGGCATATTTTGTATCCTGTTTTTCACTTGGAGCTCTTTGTTCTATTATTCAACACATAAAAACCATTTCTTGGAGAAAAATCAGGATCTTATCACCCAGAGCTGCCCTCTGAGGGAGATGAGCAGTTAAGAAATACGAAATATCAATAAATAAAACTTTTCCCTTTTGATTTCCTTTCACCACTAAAATCTTTATTTCACTATCTGTGTGGGCAAATGTATATATATCTGAAGCACAAAACTGATACAGAAACCTGTTTATAGTAAAGAACACTTGGGTAAAACTTTGGGCTTTGAATTAACCCTTATTTAGACCCTGAGCTTCTACTGATAATGCATTAGTCTTTAAAGTTGTTACAACCGGTAGCTCCCAAAATGGCCCAGATGGTAAGTGGAGCCTCTTTTTAAAATATGACATATCCTCTGTGTTTGTCTTCTAAGCCCACTTCTAGCATCCATCATGATTTATATATATTTTACATTTAAATTTCCTATGAAGATTTCTTCTATTCCAGTCCTCTAATCTTGCTGTCAGTTGTGAATTTGGCCATTTTTGCAGGGGTTGTGAGGGCAACTGTTTCTATGGTGTGGTCCTTTTTATCTTTGTTTTGTATTTCTTGTTTTGATTATACTTTTCTGTTGGATTTTATATATATATATATATCTATAAGCCACAAAGAACTGCTAAGGAAATAGGGCTCACATACTGTAGATTTTCTAAATAAATACTGAAGAATAGGGAAATGCATACTTACTTAATTACATACCTAGCAGGATCACTTTACATTAAACAAATGCAACATGTACCACTATTTTAAACATACTTCATTGAAGTGCCCTTTGGATTTTTGCCCCCACAGGTATTTCTGGTGAGAAAGATCAAAGGATCTGATACTGGGCAGCTCTATGCAATGAAGGTACTTAAGAAAGCAACTCTAAAAGGTAAGAAAAAAAACGAGAGTCAGTGTACAATAACTCTTTTGATTAATATCATGTTTCCCCAAAAATTAAGACAGGATCTTTTTTTTTTTGCCTCCAAATGAAGTACCAGGTCTTATTTTCGGGAGATGTCTTTTCCATGGTCTCACCTTGTGGCAGCAGCACCGACAGCCCCACCCAGCCCACTTTTTCTGCAGCCACTTGCTACCACTTATACACATTGCCCCCAGCCTCCATTTCATCGTCTGGGGCCTCAGGAAATGCCTCTGCAGCTGAGAATGGCGCTCCGGATTGATGCACACAATCTCCAGGGCGGCACCATGCGTGTCAATCCAGAGCTCGGCTCCCGGCTGTAGAGGCCTTTCCTGAAGGCCTCTGACAGCAAAATGGAGACTGGGGCCACCATGCACGTCAATCCAAAGCTCCATTCACAGCTGTCGAGGCATTTCCTGAAGACCTCTGGTGGCAAAATGGAGACCGGGGGCGACACACGGGTGCAAGTGGTGGTGAGCAGCTGCAGAAGTGGGCCAACAAGATAGGCAGGTGTCAGGGCATGGAAGGCCTGGCTGTAACGGTGAGCAGGTGCGGGGTGCATGAGGCAGCTCCATCCCCCACCCTACCCTCGCTTGATTTTTAGGCGTGCACCTTGCCCCCAAACTAGGACTTCTTTTTGAAGTAGGGCTTATATTAGGCCCATCCTCAAAAAATCAAGCTAGGGCTTATTTTTAGGGTAGGTCTTATTTTCGGGAAACAAGGTAGACAAGTGATTTTGTTGCATTCCAGGTTGTATGTATGTATATCAGTCTCATAACATGGAATTACTCTGAATATTATGTTTGGCTCTTATATTCTGACTCAACAAAGGTAGCTATGGATAAAAAGGAAATTAGCCTAAAATCCAGCTCCTTTTATATACGACCAAGGGAAATAGAACGTGATCTTTCTTGATTTCTCTTTGAAAAATAAGGAAGAGTGAGTTAATGCTGCAGGATGTTTAGGGCAACATAGGTATGTAGGATCCTAGAGAAGAAATTTCATACCAATACATCTTGTGCTCCAATTGCAGCCATTTCTAGATTGAGAGGCACTGCTTGCAGTCATTCATACATGTGGATGCCTCTTTTAGTCCAAAATGAATCGGCAGGTGCAGCAGGTATACCACTGCTCCTACATGAACTGCACTCAAGGTGCTGGTTGACACTTTTAAAACCCTACATGGCATGGAACCAGTTGCTTGTGAGTGGCCTTGTGGTTTCTGACTGACTGATAAGTTTCAGATCTGGCAGAGTGAACATAATCCAGGTGCCATCTATAAAATAATGGTGGGTACCTGGAAGCACACCTTCTTTGTTATGCTGCTTACTCTATAGAGCAGGCTCCCCACTAAATATGGACAGCTCCTGCTCTTTTGACCTAATACAAGGCCATGAAATCTGGCTTCCCCGCCCAGATATTGGGATTTCGGAAGTTAGCATGGGAACTCCAACACGAATGTATGTGTTAAATGGTTCTTGTGTTTATATTGGGCCTTAATGCAACTTTAGTCAGTTATTGTTTTAATTAAATTCTATTTTTATTTGTTTGCTGCCTAGACTTTCTTGACAAATGGGAAGCAATATTTATTGGATTATTTATTACATAAGCAAGTAAAAATAACGGCAGTTGCAAATTAGAAAAAAGTAACCCTCCAAGTAAAAGTAATTTGGTAGTGAAATTTAGAAAACTTTCTTTGTTGTAAATATATTCAAGAAGAAGCTACCAGGAACATTATGAGCTAATATAAAGCAGAGAAATTCTGCCCTATTTTTGATGGGTTGTCATTCAGTCTGATGAAAAATACTGCACTTTAGAAATCTTTCAGAGAAGTAAATGGGTGAAATATGATGTTCTTGCACTCTCCTATTTAGTTTGTTGATTTATATGCTATTTCAATCACTCAATCCTTTGCCTAATGGATGCAATTGGGCCTAATTGTGTTAAAACCAAAAAAATGTGAAAAATAAGAGCTTGGATTAAAGTCAATATTGCACTAGAATACTCATAAATGGTACATCAAACTTTACATTTCTAAGAATACTGTTTTTTTCTGCTTCTACTGTGATTCCACTTCACCACAAAATGCCTTGCTACCTTTTCTTATGCTAAACTATTTTATCCCATTTCAGATTTTTAGATATGGAAGTTGACTTTAGAGATGTGAATTATTTTAATTCTCCTCTTTATAATTTTCCTTTATGATTTAAGCATTATTTGATATTTGTAATAGTTTTTGAATTAACTTTACAAATCACTGAAGTTTACACATGTATATATATATATTTTTTTTTAAATGAAAAACTCAGTGCAGTTCAGAAAACACACCTCATGTGCCAGCTTCCCCACTCCTTTTATTGTTCTGTGATGTAATGGAATGTTTCAGATAGTACTTCTATCTGAATAAATAAATCCCCTAGAAACAAGTGGAACATCTCTGGATATATATATGGTAGGAATGTATTACAAGACTTGCAAAGTGTATTGTCTTCCAATCTAGGTTCTGCTTTTTGAAGCTGCGGTTTTGTTTGCGAAACCCGCTACCTTTTATTTTTACTGCTCAAAGATCTGACTATTATTCTTTACTATCAATTATTATAAATCACCATAATTTGAAAGAAACTGCGGAAATAGCAAGCATCTGTTATAGTATGTTTGAAGGATCTTAAGAGGCGGGACAAAGAGATGCTGCCTAGGGAACGGTCAGATAAGTGACAACATAGTGGGTGGGGCAAGAGGCTCAGAAGGATCCTCCCTAAGTTCTTGGGCTGAAAAGGTGACAAGTGGGAGAATTAGACTTTCAGACATCCAGGGTTCTTTTAATGAAACTTTACAAAGAATTGGATTGTATGGGTTCTCCTGCTTGAACAGGGGGCTGGACTAGAAGACCTCCAAGGTCCCTTCCAGCTCTATTCTATTTCCCATTTGGTCTACCTGATATGGCTGACTGCACCTATGTCCTTTGCTTTGTATCCTCACATAAGCAAAGGCAGAACGTAATGTTTAGGGGGGCTTATATTGATAGACATGAAGACTTCAATAAATGTCAGAATCCTCTGAATAAGCCCTAAATTGCATTAGGGTAGGTCACAAGTTAGAGGAGACCTGCTGAAAAATGGAAGAAAAAGACCTTTTTTTTTGGATTAGCTGAAAGAGCATTGCACATTTTCTCCTCATCTCTTCCTGAATATATTCTTGCATATTATAATGGCCAAAGCTGGATTGCTAAAGAAACCCACATAGATTGGCCCTGATAGGGGGAAATTGAATAGAGAGGGGGGAAAAAGGGAGTGCCATGTCTGCTGCAAATACTGCAAGCGCATCTGAAAAACAAAGATAATGTTCCTCTTACAGAAAATAAGCTGCTGTTCTGTTTCCTATTATATTCTGATTAATAGCTGGGGTTCAGAAAAAGGTCACTGAGTCAGTTCACATGTTTATCCTTTCCTACCACAAAGCATGTAAAGCAAGAAATATTTACTATTTGCTAAATCTGCATGCATTTCTTCCTGTTTTTAATAATCAGACGCATTTATAGTATTAACGAAATTGGTTTAGGATGCAGAAGTATAACGGTGTACTTTGGTAGCATGTATAAAATATAAGCAAATAGCAGAAGTTGCTGTTAAATATAAGATTCACCAGCAGACGTTTTCTCCGGGATTAACAATGATGGAGTTATGGTCCTAAGAGCATAAGATGATCACTGTATTTAAACCAGCTCTTATAGTGCTTCACCATTGTCTATGAATACCAGGACAGCCAGAAGAATACTTTGAAATCCTTTTAAATTTAGGGTTTGAATTTAGGAGTCTAGACTGGGAATCTGGGAAGATATTGCCAGAACTTAGATAATGAAATTGTAGACAAGAATAAAATTAGGAAGAGTCCTATCTGTTTTGGCCAATATCATATTTGAAGCTTTCACATTTCACCAGTCTGGTGGCTTTGTCGGACATAAAACCATAAAGTCAAATGGGACGTGAATCCTGGAAGATATTAAGGAAGACATCTGCAAGCAGATTTGTTCCAATGGACCTATCATGGGGCTCCACAGCGGCCTTAATGTTCCAATCAGAATAAAGCTGGAAGGGACCTTGGAGGTCTTCTAGCCCAACCCCCTGCTCAAGCAGGAGACTGTGTACCTTTTCAGAAAAATTGCTGTCCAGTCTTTTCTTAAAATCATCCAATGATGAAGCATCTACAATTTAAACACGGAGATAAAACATGCTTTTCTCTCCGCTTTTTAAATTTAATCAGCTCCTAATTCAATTTGGCTTTCTTCCTGAAATTTGATTTTTGACAGGGGCGTCTTACAGATTAGTTCCCAGATAAAACTTTCAGTTATAATCAGTTTCAGTTAGTTACTTGCATTAATCAATGTGCATTAGAATTACACTTACAGAACATTTCTTTGAGTCTGTCCAGTGGTAATTTGCACTAGCACTATAGATGTACTCTAGTTTATTTATTTATTTATTAATGGGACTTATATCCCGCCCTATCTCCCGAAGGACTCAGGGCGGCTAACAACAATAACATATAGTAAGTACAGAAATTAAGATAAAATTAAAATTAAAGTCATCTGTGCAATAAATTAAAATTAAAAATTAAAAATAAATTAAAAATTGTAAACATAATTAAAATGCCTGTCAGTCCAGGTCAGCCAGGTGGAAAAGGAGTGTTTTGAGGCCGCGGCAAAAGGACTGGAGAACTGGGGCCATCCGAAGCTCAGGGGGGAGCTGATTCCATAGGACTGGCGCTCCTACAGAGAAGGCCCTTCCCCTGGGGTTCGCCAGCCGACATTGTCTAGCCTGAGGAGGCCTTCTCTGTGTGAGCGTACTGGGCGATGGGAATTCGTTCCCGGTAGCAGATGGTCCTGCAAGTATCCTGGGCCTAAGCCATGTAGTTAAAAAAAAAAGGACAAATGTTTTTGTAAATTCCTGCGTGTATCAATTCCTGCGTGTATCAAAAAGGTATATTTCTTGAGGCATCATAGAATCACAAAGTTGGAAATAACCTCAGAGGCCAATCCCCTACTTGGTATAGTTTCTGTTTGAAAGTCATCCACTGGACAATAAAGAATAATTCCATTCTTTCTGGGTAACAACCTTTCAGCTAATGGAACATTGCTGTCATATCTTCCCTTCGTTTTTTCTGCAAGCTAAACATATCCAGATTCTCTAACCATTCCTCATAGGATTTGGTTTCCAGATCTTGTACCATCTTGGTAGCTGACTTTACTCCAGTTTGTTGTTACGTTTTGTGAACTGTGGTGCCTCAAACTGGACACAGTATTTCAAATGAAGCCTGACCAAGGCACTAGAGAGTGAAACAATTATTCCCCTGATTGAATCCTGTTAACAAATACAACTCAAAATTTGCTTTTTAGCAGCTGCAGCACACTGTTGCCTCGCGTTCGATTTGTGATCTATTAGGACATTCAGATCTTTCCCATATATATTATTGCCAAGTCATGTCTTTCCCTTCCTATACCTTTGCTTTTCATCTTTTCTGTGCTGACACGACATCCTTTCTGTTTATTTCAGTTCACTGTTAAGCCTGTGTAGATCATTTTGAATCTTCCAGTTGTTGGCTATTCCTCCAGTGCTCTATCATCTGGAACTTTGATAACCATTTACTTAGCTCATTGGGACCATTTATCAATTCTGTCAGGGTACAGTCTCCATCAATTATAAATCATGCTAACAGTTATATAGCTTAGTTTTACCATGTAATTGATTATATCATAACACGTGTGATGAAATGATTTGTTATGTCTGTGACATTCCCAAGATCTACTAAGGTAGTAAATATTTTTAAAAAGAGTAAAGTAAATTTGACATGACTTATAATAGATACATGCAGTCTCTTGTTAATTGTTTAACACTTATCCGTGTCCTCACTAACTTGATATTTAAAAATCACTGTCATCTTTCTGAATATGGAAGTCAAATGAATACTGTAGCTCTGTAATTTCTCAGATCCTCCTCTTTTTTGAAGATTTGCTATTCTCCAATCTTCTCAGACCTCACTAGTTCTCAAACGTTAGCACTTCTACAGTAACCTTTACTCATTCCTTAAGTAACCTAAGATGTAATTCATTTAACCCCAAAGAATTGAATTCATTTAAATCAGTTAAGTGGGTTTCTTTTTTAAAAAAATCTTCTCAATATGTATTCTGAGCTGCATCTCACTCCTTTCACTAGTGGAACAATGATGGCTAGCTAATTCTTTGTTCTCTTCTGAGACAAATGGATATAAAATACAAAGATAAGATGTTCTGTTATCTTGTCATCATCCATTACAAACTCATTTCCTTTTCTTTACAATATAACCTCTGGGTTTTTTTCAGGGTATCAGGCATTCCTTACAAGCCTCAGCTTATTTAGACTTTCAGTGTTTTTGACAAAATTCTGATTTCTGGTGACTGATTTGATCTATGCCTTTCCTTTTATTTCTTACACATTTTAGCCTTTTCTTTTCAGCCTTTTAGAAAGCTCTATGTACATTGCAGTGGGTTTTTAGATGTCTCTCATTTTTCCTTCCAGTCATCTCATGTGTGTTGGCAAGAATTAGGTTCTCCATTCTTTCTTCTTTTCCCCACACATAAAGTTGCCAGCAAGACAAAACAGGTTTTTTTTTTAACTTCTATAACAATAGAGTCAGATCTCTTTCCAGTACTGCTGATGCTGAACCTCTGGATTGGTGATACTGAAAACCTCCAGCAGTTTTATGAACATCATGGTGGGGGGATAAGATGAAGCTCCTTAGGGTACTGTAGGTCAGTGTCCCAGACGTTAAACAGTGTTTCTCCAGCACTACCTATTTGAAAAGGCCTGACAGAAAGACTTGTATCACTGTTCCACTAAGTCAGGGGTGTCAAACTCAATTTCATTGAGGGCCGCATCAGCATTGCGGTTGCCCTCAAGGGGCTGGGTGGGTGTGGCCTGGGTGGGTGTGGCCTACTGGGTGGGCGTGCATATGGCCTACTGGGTGGGCATGGCCAGCTCTACATCGTTTGCATCAAGGGTGCCTATGGGGGCCTGGGCAGGAGTGGGACAGATCTGAGGGTCTCTGGCAAAAGGAGGGTCTCTGGGCCAGGGCCAAGGCAGTGGGGGCCGTTCCCTCACTGTTTCCAGGATGGCTTCGTGGGCCACATGAAACCACTTCGCGGGCCGGATCCGGCCCCCGGGCCTTGTGTTTGACATGTCTGCACTAAGTGATCCAGTATTGGATTTATGATGAACAGTACTGAAAGTGCTGAGATGACCAGGAGAACTATTAAAACTGAATCTCCCCATCTAGTTTTTGGCTTAGGTCATCCCCAATTGAACAAAGCAGTTTCAGTACCCTATTCTGACTGACAGCTCAGTTGAAATATACCAGATCCAGAAAATCAGTACTATTCAGATATATTTGGAACTTTAAGATTCCCCAAATCTTGGCCCTCTTTCTTAGAAAGAAATATTTGAGACTGGTCTATAATTGCTCAGATTTCCCTGGTTAAGGGAGAGTTTATTAGTAAAGGTCTTAAAATTACCTCCTTGGGTTGGGGATACATATCCCTCCCATAAAGTGTTGATGATTTTCCTTAATAGGGACCTGATAAAGGTGGACTTAAGCAGATGATACCCCTCATCTCTAGAATTGTTCTAGACTCTAGCACCTTGATCTTGTCTTTTTGAGATGCTAAATTATAGCATCAAGACACTAGATTAGAACATAAGAGAAGGAAGATTAAACTTGCATCTAATAAGGCACAGCATAAAGCCCATTTAAAGACCTATGCTGTGGTGATAAGCACATCAGAAAAACCATTTTTCTCTGTCCAGATACATCTCAAATTTGTGTTTGTTAGATTGCATGAGTTTTGAATGGGCTGAATCATACTCTTTGTTCATCCCTTCCTCCTCCCAGAATCATAGAATTCTCAAAGTCTTACTGTAGTGCTTTTAAATATATTTTATGGAAAAAATTCTTCTATTTAGGTTAGTGTGAATGCCAGTATTACTACAGAGGATATCTGGTAAATCTGTTAAACAGGTTAACTGGATCAATTTCAATTTTTGGAACCCAAGAATGTAGTGAGATAGTCTGAGCAATATGTTTTGCCTCTTATTCTTTACATCGTTGCTCGGCTTGCCTTCCAGTTAATTCGTAAGAGGATATTAAAAATGCTTTTGTTAACACCGTAAATACCTCTCTGAGGATTAAACAGGATGCTGCCTTGTTAAAGGAGGTAATTATTAGTCCACTTATAAAGAAGTCTCTGCTAGTGCTTTGGGACATAGGCATAAAAGGCCAAACCTTTACACAGTTGAGCAAGACAATCAAGAGAGACAATCTGGGGGAAAATTGTTTTTTACCCATTTAAAATTCACTTGTGGCTATGGAACCGAGGCTGGCTTTGTTAGACTAATTAATTATCTTTAAGGATATCAATTATAGATTGTAGTTGTATTCTTGACATCTCAGCAATACTATCTACTATGATACCCTTGTATCACCTGAGAGGTCTAGGGCAGGGGTCCCCGGTCCGTGGACCAGTACCGGGCTGCGGCATGCCAGCAACCGGGCCGCACAAACAAGCAAAGCTCCATCCTCAGGATGCAGGCAGTATTCAAAAGCACACCCCCTCCGGTCCACAGAAAAACCTCTCTCCACGGAACCAGTCCTGGTGCCCAAAAGGTTGGGGACCTCTGGTCTAGGGAGAAGCAACACTGCCTCACAATGTTTTTGTTCTTATGCCTTATATAGCTTTCAGATACTATTAATTGGAGACTATTAATTCAACAAAATGAGATATACATTCTGTGGTGAGATTTGGAGTTATTTTTTTCCTTATTGTGTCCTGTCTTTTGTTATAAGCCACCCAGAATCATTGGGAGCTGGGCAGCTTGCAAATGGAATTTAATAACATCCTCCTGAAACCCAAAGATATTTCCTGGTAATAACTTGACATTATTGGTTGGGCATCCTTGAATGCTGCCCACTGGTATTGGATTGGATGAGGGTGGTAAATTAAATCTGAATCCGATCAAGACAGAAGTTTTCATTATAAGGGATCATCATTCTAGAGAGATGGCAGGTCTCTCAGGCTGGAATTATTAGTAGATATTATTAGATTTTTATCCCACTTAAAAAAAACTTGGTCAAGGCAGCAAATGTTCTTAATATTCCTGCCTAGTCTCCCCATAACGGTAACCCTGTGAGGTGGGATTAGGTGAGAGAGAATGACTGACCCAAAGTCACCCAGCTGGCTTTCATGCCTAAGGGAGGCCTAGCCCTAGAACTCACAATCTCCTGGTTTCTAAGCCAGCATCTTAACCATTGCATCAACCTGGCTGTCTGAATGGGATATACTCTCAAAAGGACCAAGCATGCAGTTGGAGGATTTTCTAAATCCACATATTTGTCTGGTTTCCCAACCAGGAGCACCTATTTTCAACCTTGCTAATTGTAGCCTTCTAGCAGGAAATGAAGGGACACGGTGGCTCAGTGGGTTAGGAAGCTGAGCTTGTCGATCAGAAGGTCGGCAGTTTGGCGGGTCGAATCCCAAGTGCCGCGTAACAGAGTGAGCGCCTGTTACTCCTCCCAGCTTCTGCCAAACTAGCAGTTCGAAAGCACGTAAAAATGCAAGTAGAAAAATAGGGATCACTACGGTGGGAAGGTAACAGTGTTCTGTGCGCCTTTGGCATCTAGTCATGCCGGCCACATGACCACGGAGACGTTCTCGGACAAGCGCTGGCTCTTCGGCTTTGAAACGGAGATGAGCACCGGCCCCTAGAGTCGGAAACGACTCTACCTTTTAGCAGGAAATGACTTCACATTGTAGAGTAACCCCCTGCTTACTACAGTATAATATAAAGTAAACCATGTAGGGCTGATTTCTATCTAGTTTAGAAAATTCAATTGATACACAGCTCAACAGCTAGGCTGGTCTATAGGGGAATTCTGAAAGGCTACCAGTTTCCTCCTAGCTGAAATATGAAGTGCTGCTTATTTGTTTTAAAGCCATATTTAGAATGGTGGGTGATATGTATTCATCTGTTAATTGTATTAACTGTTCATCTGTTAATTGTGTTACATCAAGTTTGAAATGGTTTTAAAACGCTACGTGAGGTAAATCGCCATTGACAGTTCAGCACGCGGCAATTTGACAGCTGTCAAATTGCCGGTAACTAATACGCAGGTGCAACGTTGACAGCTCCACACGCAGACCCGAGCTGTCAGAAACCAACGCAGACGATTGGCCCATCCGGCGAGCGGGAAAGCAGCGGGTCCAGGGATTGGCGGAACCAACGAACAGCGGGCTATAAAAGGGAGCTGTAAACCCACTACCTTGCCTTGGTGTACCTCAATAAATCTAGTAGCCGAGCCTGCTGTCTCCACGTAATCCTTGACCCACGTATCTACCACTGGCGACGAGGGTGGGATCGGCTTGCTAAGCTGAAGTCACTGAGCTTAGGAAGGTTCCCTTCTGGAGGCTCTGAGCTAGTCACTGGAAGTTGTAACTTCCACCTCAAGCAAGCCGAGGGAGAACCGAGACAGCATGGCAGCTTTCGGCCAGATACGCGAATTTGACACCCGATTTCCCGAGCGTTGGGAATCACACCTTGGCCAAATTGAAGGGTACCTGCTGGTTAGCAAAATAACCGAAGACCGGGCTAAGGCAGCAGCACTCTTATACCTCAGCGGAACCGCGGTGTACGACGTGGCCGTCGGTCTGTGCAGCCCGGAGCCGGTCGCGCAGGTAACCTATGCTGAGCTCACAGAAAGGCTCAGAAAGCACTATATGCTGACCCATTCCGAAATCTACTGGAGGGTCCAGTTCGCGAGGCGTCGCCAAAGACCAGGGGAAACGGCAGCCGACTTCGTAGCGGGAGTAAGACAAGCCGCCAGATGGTGTCACTTCCCGGAACTGGAGGACCGGATAAGGGACCAACTGGTCATTGGCCTCCGAGACGAGCACCTCCAGAGGAAAATAATGGCGAAACCGTCCCTGAATCTAGCTGAAGTCACTAGGGAGATTCAGGCGTACGAGAACACCCACTCCGAAGACTTCGCCAAGGCCGAAAATAACCAAACCGGGGCCGTAAATCAAGGGGAAACAGTTCCCAGAGACCAAGGAGAACTAGAAGACCTCACCGACGTGGACGCCATCCACCGTCGATTCGAAAAGCTCCAAACCCAAAAAGCCGACAACAGGCAAGACCCAAGAACAACAACCGAGAGCCCCGAGTCGCTTGTGCCAGCTGCAGGGGAAACCACATCAGATCCTCCTGCAGATTTAGGAACGCCCGGTGCCACAACTGTGGAAAATCGGGGCACATCAAAACGGCATGCAGAAGCCGCAACCGCGGGGAGCTCCACAAAGTTGAAGCAACGTCCCCAGGTATGACACCCCGGAGCAGACAAAAAACCAGGCCCACCAGCCACCTAGTACAGGCTATTAACAAAACGGTAGGAGGGGGGGCAGCCACAGTCTAACCCCTAAAGTAAAAATTAAAGCCAAACTACAAGGGGTACCTTGTGAACTAGAGGTAGACTCTGGCTCAGCAGTCACCCTCATTTCAGGGCAAACCTTCAAGGAAATTTGCCGCAAAAACAGGAGACAAATTCCTTTAAAACCTCCCCAGGTGATCCTGGCGGACTACCAGAAGTCCCCAATATCCCTGAAGGGTCAAGCAAAAATTCTAGTGGAATTTAAAAAATTCCGAGGACCCCTTCACATCCTAGTGACCCAAGAGAACAGATCTAACCTAATCGGCCTAGACTGGTTCAGGGCACTAGGCATAAAACTAACGGGCATCAACAGGGTACAGGCCGCAAGCCTCGAGGACGTCTGCAAACAATTTGCAGACGTCTTTGACGGCTCCCTAGGAACTTACACAGGGCCCCCGATCACCCTTAATCTAAGACCAGAGGTTCCACCCATAAGAATTCGAGCCCGAAGGGTCCCGTTCGCCCTCAAACAAAAAATTGAGGACGAGCTGGACTGCCTCGTCAAAATAGGAGTCCTAGAACCCACCGACGGTGGGACCTGGGAAACCCCTATAGTGACACCTATAAAACCTAACGGCCAAATTAGATTATGTGCCGATTATAAAGCTACTCTAAACCGGGCACTAAACGCACATGCTTACCCGGTCCCCGCGGTGAAAGACGTCCTCTCTTCTATTAGGTCCGGCGCCATCTTTGCCAAACTTGATTTGGCACAAGCGTATTTGCAGCTTCCAGTAACTCCTGAAACCGTGCGCAAACGATTGTAACTCACCGCGGGGCTTTTAAAGTCAAACGCTTACAGTTTGGCATTTCAGCAGCCCCAGGAATCTTCCAAGAAGTAATGGAAAAAACTTTAAAAGGGATTCCTGGGGTATGCCCCTATTTCGACGATGTCCTTATCGCCGGCGAAAATAAAGAAATTTTGGCAGAGCGCCTGTCAGCTGTTCTGACAAGATTCAGAACAGCAGGTCTTAAACTTCACAAACAGAAATGCCAATTAGGGGTTCCCTCAACAGAATTTTTAGGCTATAAAATAGATGCCCACGGAATTCACCCCACTGATGCCAAAATCAAAGCTATCAAAGCTGCCCCAACACCAAAAAATAAGCAAGAGTTACAAGCGTTCTTGGGACTCTTGAACTTTTATCATGCATTCTTACCGCATAAGGCTACTCTAGCCGAACCATTGCACCGCCTCTTAGATAAGGGACGCCCCTGGCTCTGGACATCTGAACACGATGCCAGTTTTAACATACTCAAAAACGTCCTGTGCCACAGTTCTACAGTCACGTTATTCAGGGAAGACCTTCCCCTCTGCATCGCCTGCGATGCATCTCCATACGGAATAGGAGCAGTATTAAGTCATCTCTTAGACTCAGGGGAACAAAAACCTATAGCATTCTATTCTAGGACCCTTACAAAGGCAGAAAGAAATTACGCCCAAATCGACAGGGAAGCGCTAGCCATCGTTGCGGGGGTCAAGAAGTTCCACGACTACCTATACGGTAGAACGTTTACCATATACACCGACCACAAGCCCCTTCTGGGCATATTCACGTGGAACAAGCTAACCCCGCAAATACTTTCACCTAGAATACTGCGTTGGTCAACCTTCTTGTCAGCTTATTCGTTCCAATTAATCCATGCGGCTCTTTCAGCCATCTCCTGCGGCTCCCAGTCCTCTGCCACATGCAGTCCCAAAAAAAAAGTGGGACTAAAAAAGTTCAACCAATCAATTCAAATATGCAGGGTAGGTGCATATCTCGCCTTGGCTCCACTCTTCAGTCAAACCCTGTTCTGTGCATGCTTGCATGTATGCACATGCGCACACATTTTTTGCGGCTCCCAGCTTTATCTTTTGTGAGGGAACCGGTTCCGAGTGGCTCTTTCCCTGTTTCAGGTTGCTGACCCCTGCCCTAGCAAGAAGCTATGTGTGGTGGCCGGACATAGACAGCAACATTGAAAATTATGTCACGGGCTGTTACCCATGCCAATTGACAAGATCAGCCTCACCTCAAAACACACCACACAGATGGGAGGCAAGTAAGAACCCATGGTCCAGGGTCCATCTGGACTTCGCCGGACCATTCCAGGGGCAAACATTCCTAATTGCAGTAGATAGTTTTTCAAAATGGCTTGAAATTGCCCCAGTCCACAGCATCACCACTACCAATACAATCCAGGCTTTACGGGGGTTTTTCGCTACACACGGCCTCCCTGACACCCTTGTTACTGACAATGGACCCCAATTTACATCTCGCGAATTTCAGATATTCACGAGGGGCAACTCTATTAAACACGTTACATCAGCTCCCTTCCACCCCTCCTCCAACGGGATGGCTGAAGTCATGGTAAGGTCCACCAAAGACGCCCTCAGAAAAATAGTATAAGGCAACTGGCATCGCAGACTCTCCCAATACCTTCTCGCCCAGCACACCACTCCATGCACCACCACTGGAAAATCACCGGCGGAACTACGATGGGGACGAAGGCTGATCACCCGATTGGATAGGATGCACCCGGACCGAGGCAACATCGAAAACGAACAACCCCTTCCATCAAGAACATTTTCCATAGGCCAAACTGTATGGGCCCGTAACTATGCATCAGGACCAAAATGGCTGCAAGGCACCATAATCGACCAAACAGGGCCACTCTCATACATTATACAGACTCAATCCAATGAACACATCCGCAGACACATAGACCAATTACGGAATCGACAACCTCAAAACATCCCGCCACCAACCCCGCCCCGCACATCACCCCCACAAATGACAACCGGAACCCGTCAAATTCCCACATTCCACCAACCAGCACCGGGGGAAGGGGAACAAGAGAACGACGGAACCCCAAGACACTCCTGCCGAAGGAGACAACCACCAACATATTTGCGAGACTATGAATGGCGGGGTAACACACAACAACATAAGGAGAGGAATTGCACCAGTTCGGGGGAGGGGTAAGGGGTGATATGTATTCATCTGTTAATTGTATTAACTGTTCATCTGTTAATTGTGTTACATCAAGTTTGAAATGGTTTTAAAACGCTACGTGAGGTAAATCGCCATTGACAGTTCAGCACGCGGCAATTTGACAGCTGTCAAATTGCCGGTAACTAATACGCAGGCGCAACGTTGACAGCTCCACACGCGGACCCGAGCTGTCAGAAACCAACGCAGACGATTGGCCCATCCGGCAAGCGGGAAAGCAGCGGGTCCAGGGATTGGCGGAACCAACGAACAGCGGGCTATAAAAGGGAGCTGTAAACCCACTACCTTGCCTTGGTGTACCTCAATAAATCTAGTAGCCAAGCCTGCTGTCTCCGCGTAATCCTTGACCCACGTATCTACCAGTGGGGTTACTCTTTTTTTCACTGTTCTTGAGGTTAGTTGCAGGAGCAGTGATCAATTAACATGTATTAAGGAGACTGCTTTTAAGACAAATGCCCTCAGGTTAATATGGATTTCAAGAAAGCTCTCCATATGATCAGGATTGCACTAAAACAATGATATATTGCAATCAAAATGAGATATGGATGCTTTAAATTAACGTGGCTTAGAAATACTTTTTTAATTTCAGTTGTACAGTTGAGTTTATCTTTCTTTTTTTTTAATAATCTTGGTCCTTGGAATATAGTGCTAAATTTTTAAATGGTAAGGAATATTATTTTCTCAGTGAAGAAATGGAAAGCAGTAATGTAATCATGGCATCAATTTATTGCTGCATTGTTCTGATTGCTTTCCTGCAGAACGTTCCTATTACTGGCTCTGGGATTCTTTAACCAGGAGTAGGGATTGTAAATTAAAATCAATCACAATTCCCAACATGCACTATCATGTCATTTTTGGACTTAAAAGGCAGTTATTACAACAGCTTAACCGAAGGTTTAAGTAAGTGCTCTAAATTATGGCCTCCACTAGCAGTAAGCAGATCAGTAAATCTATCCTGGTTGAGCTTTTATTACTGTTACCAGCTGAGTTGCAGTGCCCTGAGAGGGGATCTTGTAGCTTAATTCAATCACATTTGCTTTTCTTCCAATTCCTCTGCTATATTGGAAAGATGTAATTTTCCGTTTCTGTGAATGTTTTCCTGAGTAAAAAGATAGAAGACAAAAGTGACGCATTGGATTCTTTCCATCTAGCCTCCCAGAGAGTGTAGAATTGGGTGGATTACAAATTGTGTAAGTAAATAAAACAACCTATAAACATATTGGTTGGCATGATTTAGGATGGACATACAGCCCAGTAGCAGAGATCTCTGGATGGCTTAGAGTAACAACAAGAACATTAATACAATGCCAATAAATATGATGGGAGTATTTAAAAAACATCCAGTGGCAAAAAATAAAAGTAAAATGATAAATTGTCAACCAGTGCCAGATTTCATTTATACATAGATAGAGGTAGGGGTAGATTCAGATATGTTTGAACTTGGTTTTAAAGAGCCTGAAAAATAAAAAAGGGCTTTGTTTAAATTCCCAAATCTTCTAAGTAGGTAAAAAGTGAGTGCCCAGTATGTAAAAGATGAAGGAGAAAGCCCTTTCTGTAATTAACACTCATTTGGCTGGGACACTGAGTTTAAGGGCTGAATCTATTGAGGTAGCAACTAGTGGTTCACAGGCTAAAGAGATCCAATACAGACCTACTCCAGCTGCCTCTCAAGCCATCAAAAAAAATGCTCAGATATCAATTAACTTGGAAATGTGGGAAGAGAAAGCTTAGAGTTTATTTTAGGGGGCAGAACCCAAGAAAGATTTTGACTGTAGAAAGCAGAATAAATTGGATATAATAAGGCTTCATAATTGGGACCACGCATTACATTAAATCCTCGTTGGTTGTAATCAAGATCCGTAAAATGCATTTTGCAACAATCACAATAGGATTCACATTGCGCTAAGTCAGAATTAAATCATATAGTTTACTATCAAACACAGCAAGCAAAGATTATCCTTGCCAGTGCCTTTTTTGTAAGAAAAAAGGTGCCGGAACTCACATCTTGTTAATCTTTTATTAAAATAATTATATATTCAGTTCTTAGCAGGACCGGTGGTTGGGAAGTAATTAGTTTTTTTTTCCATTTTTAAATTTGGAGTCACACTTTTACACTAAAAATTTAAAAAAGATTTTCAATTCACCAACAATTTTTTAAAATAAAGAAATTATTTACCTGTCACACGTAGTCAATCACTGTACACACACTCACACACGTCAGTTTTGTAACAAAACATAATGGCCGCCACCCACAGTAAGCACTCAGCGCGTGACCACATGACCAATCACAAGCCGAGCAGTGCCACAAGCCGAGCAGCGCCATCACAACCAGCATGGACAAAGTACGCTTGCATCGGACTCGACACACAAGCAGCCCTCATGCACTGTTTTAATGATTTTGCCTCCGACCTGCTACACTTGACAGGGCGACTCAAGTTCACGTGGAGCAAAATTTTTTTCAAAAGTTACTGTTAAAACTTGGAAAATCCATTAAAAAAAGGTGCCAGAACTCTGTTCTGGTGCGTTCTATGACAAAAAAAAGCACTGATCCTTGCTATCTATGACCTTGTCCCCACAGCTTCACATACAGCATATTTGGTTTGGACGTTATCTTTTGTGTCTTCACCCATGCAAAAAATGTCAGATGAACTTTTGTGCTTATACAGAGTAAATGTTTAAAATCCCGTCCCCTTACTTATACAAAAATGGATTCCATTCAGTGCTACTGATTCATGCCAAAGAAAAAACCATTTTCACATATTGCACTGTTTCACTGTCACACAAATCTACAGAGACTGATGTGTTTTACATCTCTTTTGAATGCATGGATTTATTTGTATTTCCAGACTTGTCCCAACCAGCATCATTCATTAAATGAATTAAAATGCAAACAGTAGGACAAATGCTTTGGTTACAAAAATATCTTCTTAATAGTGGCATGAGCTTGTCTGGTAGTACTGTCATCTGTTTCCTTCCATTGCTGTGAAAAGTTTTGATTATTGATATTCATAAGGCAATAAAATAATACAGTAATGTAAATCAGTGTGAAGGGAAGCTGTAATTGATGAAAGCCAGAGAGAATTTCTATTATTAACAACTCATAATAGAGGAGATAACTCAAGATCTTTTTTTTTAATGATGATGAGCATGATAGCGATAATGATTGTATTATGCCTTTGTCAGAATATAAGTGATAAATAAAATGCATAAGTTTGGATTTGGAGACGATGTCAAGTTTCAAGGATTTTGCTTCCTTGATTACCAGTAGTAATCAATTTGCCATTTTTTTGTGTCAACCTCCTCCTCCTTTTTTGTGGTTAGAACACCATATAATTCTTTATTGGCCTAATGTGATTGAACACACACAAAGAGTTTGTTTCTGATGCGTGAGCTCTCAATGTACATACAAGCAACAAGAGATAAATCATGATCATAATCATAAAATGCAATCATCATAAATTGATTTGATTTATTATATTTATATGCCGCCCTTCTCCCTAAGGACTCAGGGCGGCTCACAACAATAAAAACTAAAAAAGAACATGAAAATACAAAATTTAAAAAAGAATTAAACAGTAGATATGTTCAATAGGGACGCGGTGGCTCAGTGGGTTAGGATGCTGAGCTTGTCGATCAGAAGGTCGGCAGTTTGGCGGGTCAAATCCTGAGTGCCGCGTAACAGAGTGAGCGCCTGTTACTCGTCCCAGCTTCTGCCAACCTAGCAGTTCAAAAGCACATAAAATTGCAAGTAGAAAAATAGGGACCACTACGGTGGGAAGGTAACAGCGTTCCGTGCACCTTTGGCGTCTTGTCATGCCGGCCACATGACCACGGAGACGTTCTCGGACAAGCACTGGCTCTTCGGCTTTGAAACGGAGATGAGCACCGGCCCCTAGAGTCGGAAACAACTAGCACGCATGTGCGGGGGAACCTTTACCTTTACCTATGTTCAATACATAGTAATTTAACCCCATAAAACCAAATTTAAAACCATAGTCAGTCCAGGCCCGATTGTTGAAACATCCATGTCTTCAGGTCACAACGAAAGGACCGAAGGTCGGGGGCCATCCACAGCTCCGGAGGCAACTTATTCCAGAGGGTCGGCGCGCCCACAGAGAAGGCTCTCCCCCTAGGGGTCACCAGCCGACATTGCTTAACCAATGGAACTCTGAGGAGGCTGACTCTGTGGGAGCGAACCGGAAGATGAGAGGTTGACAATGTGATAATTGTAGGGCACTAAATAATCAATCAACATAAATCATAATAGGATACTAAATAAAAGCAATCAACATAAATCATGAGATACAAACAACAAAGTTATAGTTATAAAAAACTAAGGAAATAGGTGTGATGTGCCCTATAAGGGTTTTTTTTTCCTTTCCTCTGCCAAGTTCCCAATCTTCATGTTCATTATTATTTTCTTCCATGCCACTCACTTACTTACCTCATCTTGAGCTGCACTTCTGCAAGCTTCTTAACTTTCCTGCCAGGTTCTTACTGGGGCACAGCATCCAGTATCTTTGCTGTTAGTGTCATCTCTTCATCACCCTCAACTAGCTCAGCTGCCCATTGATTTCCAGGATATCTGTAGTTACTGCAGCCTGCATGCTCCATAACCAGCAATAACTCTCTGCAACAGCTGATTGTCCCACATTTTTAACTTCAGTCTTGGAATTGTTGTGATGCTGTTATCATGGTGCCTGTATTTATTGCTATTCTCTCAAGATCTCTATTTGTAACCTCAGTTGAAAATATTCCCAGGAGTAAGCTCAATTCTTGGAGACTACACAGATGTATCTGGAGGGCTAGGTTGCAGGAGGTTGTTGACAACAGGGCTAAAATGGTTTGCCTTCGCCTTCTGATTTTTCTTTAACTTTCTGCTTCGACCTACATACTTAGGACTTCCTATTGCTCTCCGTGTGTCAACCAAGTTCTACTTTTACTTCAAGTTGGGCTATGCATTTGGCCCTTCTGTGATTAAAATTATGAACCCATCTTCCAAACAAAACAAAATCATACAAAACCATACAACTTTTAGATTTCCATAGTATTTAACAATTTTAATCATCTGAAGCGGCATTCTTTTGCAGCTGTCTTTGTTTGCCTTTTATGGTGCTAAAGGTAAATCCTCAATTGAATTGATGACTTCATGAACGTGTCCACCTAGGTTTCTTGGCAGCAATAAGGAGACACCTTTTTTTAACTTCTTAGTTTTGCCCATAGCCCAATCAAAAAGCTAAAGGTTTTTTTCCCATAAACAGTTCCTAAGTTTAAGCAACAGTCCAGGTGTTTGTTTGTTTTTCCCCAAACACTTTTTAATCTTATAGCTGACTCTTCCTTTGTTCCCAGCTGTCTTCAAGGTTATTTGCAATTCAAAGGAACAACTTTTTCTTTGTTTCTGGGCATTCTCCCAATTTCTGAGTCCTTATTTTTAGTGTTCTATTCTCTGATTCTCCACTAGATGTCAGCAGTTATTTCTTTTTTCAATTTTTCTTTCCATCAAAAAGTTATTTTTTATATATATTTTTATAATTCCATCAGAATTTTTTAGGGTATATTCTTGACAGTTTTTTAGTTCCTAGATTTGTCCAGACTGAAATATTTTAAATCAAATTTTAGTATATATCTTTCAACCTTTTATGTTAATTCGCCGCTTCTGTCCATAAGGGAATGGGGAAATAATTCCCTCCCTTCACTTCTGAAGATTTTCTTGCTTTTGTGGATCTTTTCAAGGATTTAAATAGTAGATAGAAGAAAGAAGATCATTACTCTCACCAATTCCAAGCACGCTGTTCACCGATGTTTAAGTTCATGCTTTGGGACTTTGGCTGCAAGCAGCTTGGGCTAGACCAGGGGTAGGCAACCTCGGTTCTTTTATGATTCATAGCTGACTGAGTCATAGCTGACTGAGGAATTCTGGGAGTTGAAGTCCATGAGTCATAAAAGAGCCGAGGTTGCCTACCCCTGGGCTAGACGCTGATCTCATGCTAGCCTTTCTCCTGTCTGGTTCAGAGGGCTTTCTCTGGATCAAACAAAGTGATTGCCATCACTCCGTGATTGACGGGGCGCCCCTCCTTCACAGTCACTTTGGATCCATCTAGGGTCCCCCAAGCAGGAAGAAACTAGCCGTGGGGAGCGGAGGTCCTCTCTCACACAGCCATGCGCTGCAGATGCAAAAACCGGGTGCCCTTGAAGTTCTAATCTGTTATCCCACTTAGCTTTTTCAAGATCAACCTATTAACATCTGCTTTAGTTGCATGGTTGATAGCAGCTGGAATCTGGTAAGTCTAAATCAGCATGATCCATATTCTTAGGATGTAGAGTGACTTTGCTGTTTTTATATACATATACAATTTTATTAAAGATTTTTCAAAATAATATAAAAAGATGCATAAAGTAAGAAAAAGAAAAGGAAGAGAAATGCAAGTGCAAAAAGGAGAAAAAGAAAAGAGAAAAAAAATAGAAAAATAGCCATCTCAGTATATTCCATCATTTTCACCAACTATTCCTCCATTGTGGATAATGCTGAATTTTTCCATCTTTGTACATACAACAATCTTGCTGCAGTTATCATGTACAAAGTTTTGTCACTTTATTCCAATTGTTGGGTTTTGCTTTGGTTTTGCTTTACTGGGTTTTGATTATGATTTAAGTAAAGTTGCTGAATAAACAAAACAAACTTACTTCTTGTTTTGGAATTGGCATATGATATAGTAAAGTGATTGCCTAAAATCTTCTATGAAAATTGTAAATTTTAGTGGTAACATGAGAATATTGGGCAGCTTTAAGATCATAAATTACTGTATCAGTAGGACTCCAAAGGAGCCATGATTCCAATTCTATAAACAATGTTTAATAAGTCATTTCAAAATAAATCAGAAATAACCAACAGCAACATTGTTAATTTGGAACAACATTAACCACGTAACATAATGGAAAAAGTCTTAGCAAGAGGCAACATCTGGCCAACTATATCTGGGCTCAAAAGCTAAACAGGGTTAGCCCAGATTATTACTTAGATCAGCAGGAAATTCCAGAGCTGGGAAATGACAAAACATCCCAAAAGAATACAGTGACAAACCGTTTCTGCATTGTTTTAAGAAAACTGCATGATTGTGTCCATGTAATTACCAAACTGGATCTAATTGTGACTTGAAGAAGACATTGCCTTTAATAAGGCAGAGAAGTATAAACAAGATGGAAAATGAATTTATTTTATTTAATAGTACATGTATACTGTATAGACCAGGATCTGCAACCTTGACAACTTGTGGACTTCAGCTCCCAGAATTTCTCAGCTAGCTATGCTGAAGTCCACAACTCTTAAAGTTGTCAAGGTTGCAGACCCCTGGTATAAACAAAGATAATCCTCAATTACAATCACAATTAGGACCAGAATTTCTATTGATAAGCAAGGCGATTATTCAGTGAGTTGTGCCTGATTTTATGATCTTTTTTTGCCATGGATATTAAACAAAACACTGCAATTGTTAAGTAAATCATTTGGTCATTAAGTGATTCTAACTTCTCCCATTTACTTTGTTTATCACAAGCTGTCTGGGAAGGTTGCAAATGGAAATCACATGACCTGGGTGCTGCAACTGTCTTAAATACATGCCAGTTGCCAAGCACCCAAATTCCAATCACATGACCATGAGGATATTATGATGGTCTTGAGTGCAAGGACCAGCCGTAAAGTCACTTTTTTCAGTGCTGTTATAACTTTGAATAGTCATTAAACAAATGGTTGAAATCTGTAGTCTCAATCGTCTTGGTCTTCAATATAGTCATACCAAAGAGAGATGAAATAATAATAATAATAATAATAATAATAATAATAATAATAATAATAATAATAATAATAATAAGAAGAAGAAGAAGAAGAAGAAGAAGAAGAAAAAGAAAAAGAAAAAGAAAAAGAAAAAGAAAAAGAAAAAGAAGAAGAAGAAGAAGAAGAAGAAGAAGAAGAAGAAGAAGAAGAAGAAGAAGAAGAAGAAGAAGAAGAAGAAGAAGAAGAAGAAGAAGAAGAAGAAGAAGAAGAAGAAGAAGTTGGAAGGGACCTTGGAGGTCAACCCCCTGCTCAGGCAGGAAATATACAATCTATTTGGAGAAAAGACTCAATGTTAAAAAGTATTACTTAAAAATTTCTTGGAGAAAGATGCATCGACAAATAATAGCTGGGTACAGTTCAGGGTTTTAGCCTGTGGAAAAGTAGCTTTAGGATGGGCTTTGAGAGTAATGGAAATATGCATAGGAGAATTTATTGTCTCTTTAATATATAGAGCCACTTCTCTTTTTTTCTGTTATGCTGACGCATAGTAAAGTTTTCCAATTTTTGAATATTCCAATAGTTTATAATGTTGTGCTTTTATATGTGTTTGTTGCAAACAAATTATATCCAAATTCAGTTTCCATAGTTTCCTAAAAATCTTGTTTTTTTAATTGGGGAGTTCAATCCATTTATGTTTACTGAAAAGATTCCATTTTCTTTATCCATTTCCATTTACTTATATTTCGGTCTAACCGATCTTTGTTCTCTAGCAGGTCCTTCATCCTCCCCCTTTTGGAGACCTTCCTCTTTCTGTTCTTTTATTTGTGCAGTTGCTCCTTGAGTCTTTTCTTCTGTTTGTTTCTGCTCTTTACTCTCCCCTTGACCTCTTTTAACTCCTTCATCCAAAATTGACCTATTCTTCTCTTCAAAGTCTTCTGCTTTCCAAATTGAATCAAGTCTATATCTTGTATTGTTCCAGTTTATTAAGATGCCTTCTGGCATCAGCCATCTAAAGTTTATGCCATTAGCCATCAATTTCGTAGTCAAAAATGGTACTGTCTTCGTGAATCTCTAACTCTCTTAGGTATCTGTTTTAAGACCACAATTTCTTTATCTTTATATTGTATTGGTTCATCTCTTACTTTCCACAGTATTTCATCTCTTGTTGTCTTCCTTGCAAACCGTACATGTACTTCTCTTGGTAACTTATTTCTTCTTGCATAGCTTGAATTGAAGCGTAATATCCCATCTAGTTCAAGTTGAATTTCCCCTTGATCCGCTTTCAGAGCCTCCTCCAAGATGTCAATAATCACCTCTTCTATGTTTTCCGCTTTATCTTCAGGAATGTTTTGGAATCTTAAATAGTGTTCCGCATTTGCCATCTCTAAAATCTTAATTTCGTTATCTAATTTTTCATTTTCTCGCAGTAACTTTGCTATGTTTTTGTCATTATCATCTGTTTTTTCTTCAATCTTATGTATCTTCTGTTGGTTTTTTATTATCATTTGATTTTGAGTTTCCAGTTTTCCCTTTATATCCAAAAATTCCTCATTTAACTTCTCCAGTGTTGCTTGTGTGCTTTTATGATTCTCTTGTGACTCTAAATGGTTCCTTTCCAAAGTCTCTTGATTCTTTAACATAAGATCCTGAAGAAATTTTAATGAAATCTGTGTTTCACTTTGAGTTGTGGTCTTTTCCCTTTGCAATAGATTCCTGTGTTGTAGGACTAGATTGTCCTACTGAGGGTGCAGAAGAAGTTTTTTTCATAAGTCTAGTAATGTTTGATGAAGTCATTTTGAAGTTTACAGTCTATAGCCAAAACAACGTCTGTTTAAATTTAGTCAAATTCAATAGAAGTAACTTTAATTTTCAGTCTCATAACAAAGCAGCCTTTATCAGCTGCAGCTGTTCTCTTCAAGGTTAAATTCCAATCAACAGAGCATGTTACAAAAATTTCGTTCTTTTTTTTCACCACTAGATGTCGCCCTTGGCTTATTTATCAATGTCCAGTATTTTTAACAAAGAGCCTCTTCTCCCCCCCCATGTAATTACCCGCCGCTTGTAAATCTTCTGGGGGTCTTTGCTTTCCATCTCTTTCCACTCAGGGGTTCAACATTTATAGTCCTCTAAGAGAAGAAAAGGTAACATCTTGCTCACCCAGCTTCAGCACACAGTTGAAATTCCTCTGATTTATGATTCTTTGCTTCCCGCTGGAGACGCCTATGGCCAGAGATTTAAACAGCCTTTCTCTTTGTTTTCCAGAGGGTCCTGCAGTTTGCTCTGGTCGGGTGCCCCCTGATCTGAGCTCCTGAAGTATCCCTCCTCCTTCATTGCCCCTCCAAGGCAATTTTCCGACCCTTTAAGGGTCGCTAGACGAAGAAAAACCAAGCTGGAAAGCCGAACACTGACTTTCCCAACTTGTCCCGACGGCAGCCAAACAAGATGAAGAAGGAAGAATATTAAGGGTAGAAATTTATCTGCATCAAAAGCAAATATTATTAGTGGCAATTTATGCACCAAATGACAATCAAGAAAAGTTCTATAAAAATTTACATAGAAAAATAATAGAAATGGAGTATCAAAATATTTGTTTACTAGGAGATTTCAATGCAATAACAGATGGAAAATTTGATTATAAAAGTAACAAAACAAGGAAAAATGGTAGAGGAAGACTACCTAAGACATTTTTTGATATGGCGGAGGAAATTGGAATTCAAGATATTTGGAGGGAAATAAATCCACAAAAATTACAATATACTTTTTACTCAAATAGCCAGAAATCCTGGTCAAGAATTGATATGATTTTGGATGACTGCTGACTTGAGAGTGAATGTGCAGGACATTGAAATAGAAATAGGCATATGGGCAGATCATAACCCTCTGAAAATGACTTGGAAAGGGACACAAAAAAGGCTAAGATGGACTTTAAACTGTTCCATATTAAAGGAAAAAGAATTTATAGAGTTAAAAAGAAATGGAACTCTTTTTTAAAGAAAATAAGAAAGAAGATACTATGATACAAAATCTATGGGACACAGCTAAAGCATACTTTAGAGGTATAGCTACATCGTATATGGCAAGGAAAAATAAACAGAGAAAACAGCAATATGCATTATTAAGAAAAGAATTTGGAAAGTTAGAATCAGAATTGCAAAATAATCCACAAAAAAGACTTTAATAAGAGATATGGATATGATAAAACATAAATTAAATTTGTTAGATTCAGAAAAAATGGCAGAACAGATAAAAAGAGCGAAGCAGAATTTCTTTGAAAATGCCAACAAGCTGGGAAGGTGGTTAGCTTCTAAACTTAAAAAACAGAAAGAAAAAAAATGATACATAATCTATTGGATGGGAAAGGTCATTTACAATATAAAAATGAAGAAATAAAAAAGACAGTTAAAGAATTCTATAAGGATCTGTATGATAAAAGGAGACTTCAAGAGAGAAAACTGTAAAATATTTGAAAGATAGTAACCTTCCAAAGATTTCAGAGACATTTAAAAATATGCTAGATGAAGGAGTTACAATGATGGAAATAACAGAGGCTATAAAGAGACAAAAAAATGGTAAAGCTCCTGGCCCAGATGGACTTCCGGCAGAACTATACAAAAGTCTACAAGAGATATTAAGTGATCTGTTGAAAGATATTTGCAATGGTCTTTTATTAGAAGCTAAAATGCCGATGACGTGGATTGAAGCAAACATTACCTTAATACTAAAAGATGATTCAGATTTGACTCAGATTAAGAATTATAGATCGATTTCATTACTTAATGTGGATTATAAAATTTTTACTTCAATAATGGCGGAGAGACTGAAAAAGTATCTGGTTGAATTTATTCACCCAGATCAAAATGGCGTTTTACCAAAAAGACAAATTAAAAATAACTTAAGAATGATAATAGATGTATTGGAATACTATGAACTACATCCAGGGAAACAAATGGCATTAATATTTTTAGATGCTCAAAAGGCATTTGACAATCTTTTATGGCAGTTTTTGATTCATCAATTACAAATAATGGATTTTGGACAGAACTTCATAAATAAGGTAAAAACAATATATAATAAACAAACCGCCAAAGTGATTGTGAATGGAGATTGTACTGAGAGTTTTGAAATAAGGAAAGGCACAAGGCAAGGATGCCCTTTATCTCCTTTGTTATTCATTTTCACTTTGGAGGTTTTAAATCAGAATATAAGACAAGATGCAGAAATTAGAGGCTTGGAGATAAAGGGTGAAACATATAAATTACAAGCATTTGCTGATGATTTGGTATTTATTTTGGAAGATCCCTTGGAGATGATTCCAAAATTGTGGGGGAAATTAGAACAATATGGTGAAGTAGTAGGATTAAAAATAAACAAGGAAAAAAACTAAGATAATAGTTAAAAATGTTACGGATAAGCAAAAAAGTCGAATATCAGAAGTGACAGAGGTACAGATAGTGAAAAAGGTAAAATATTTGGGTATATATCTATCAGCTAAATGTTCAACATTAAAAGAAGATAACTATACAAGGTTATTGAAACAAAGTTAGACGTTGAAAAATGGAAGAATTTAAAATTGTCTCTATTAGGAAGGATAGCTACAATTAAAATGAATATATTGCCTAAGATTCTATTTTTGTTTCAGACAATTCCGATAAAACTTGGGGGAATTTTTTTAAAGAGTTGAATTCTTTAGTTCTGAAGTTTGTATGGCAAGGAAAAAAAGCTAGAATAAAGAGGAAAACTTTGCAAGATACTAAAGAAAATGGAAGTTTTGGTTTACCTGAGTGGGCTTTGTATTATCAAGCATCTGTATTGACATGGGTGAAAGAACGGATAATGCTTAGGAATAAAAGGTTGTTATGCTTGGAGGGACATGACTTACAGTTGGGATGGCACACATTTTTGTGGTATGGGAAAAACAAAATTCTTGGATATTTTCAAAACCATTGTATTAGAAATGCTTTGATAACAGTATGGGGAAAAATTAAAATGAAAATATATGTAAAAATTCCATGGTGGTTATCAACAATTGAAGCTTTTTCACATGTAAACTTGTTAGATTTTGAAAAAAACTTGGACGTATAGAGACATTTTAAATGTTGATGGGACATTAAAATCGAAACAAGAACTGGAACATCAGGTATCAACATGTCATGGTGGGTACGCTTACAAATACAAAACAGATATGAAAAAGATATGAAAATGTATGGATTTTATAAAGAACAAAATGTGTTTGATAAGATATTAACTTCTGATGAGAAATTTAAAAAATGTATAATTTTTTGTTAACTTTAGAGATGGAAAGTGAACCAATTAAAGGGACAATGATAAGGTGGGCGGAAAACTTTGGTTATAACATAGATCTAGAAGAATGGCAAAAATTGTGGGGGAGAAATTATAAATTGACAATGTCAACTGCATACAAAGAAAATTTGTATAAAATGTTTTATAGATGGCATTTACCTCCAGGTAGATTAGCAAAAATGTTTAAAAATGTATCAGGTAAATGTTGGAAATGTAAACATAATTTAGGTACATATTATCATATTTGGTGGACATGTGACAAAGTAAAGGCTTATTGGGGAAAAAATACATGCTTGGTTACAAAAAAATGTTAGGAGAACATGTAGCATTTAATCCTGAATTTTTTTTATTAGGTTTTGTACCAGAAAAGACTAACAAACAAAATTTATATTTGGTTTTACATATTGTAACTGCAGCAAGAATAAGTTATGCACAATGCTGGAAAAATGAACAAATACCGTCAGAAGAAGAGGTAATAAAGAAGATATTGGAATGCGCAAAGATGGACAGATTAACAATGAGATTAAAAGACAAAGAAGAAACAAAATACTATAAAAGCTGGAATCTATTTTATAAATGGTTAGAAGAGAGAACCAAAGAGTAGAATTTGTATATGTATTAGCGTGTTATGAACCCAGCTCGCATGCTGTTTGAAAAACTAACATATGTATGTAGAGAATAAAAAATAACAATAAAAACTTTATAAAAAAAAGGAAATATGCACAGGAGAAAGAACCAAATTTTTTAATACTAATAATCTAGCCTAATAATTCCCTGATCCTCAGGATTTGTGAGCAGAAGATGTTCCCATCATTAGACCATTGATCGTTTAATGGAAATGACAGGGATTAGAAAAAGAGCCGTGTGAAATCAATTATATGTGCTGCTACTAAGCTGCAGTCTCTCGTTGGGTTTCATGGGTTGTGTTTCACCTTTTGTTCCCTCTTATTATGTTTTTATTTCATTACTAAAATAAAGTCATCATGATAACAATGTGATGTTCTTACATAAAAAGAGCACCACTATGATAAGAACAAAAGAACTTTTATCGAAATGCCACTCCTTAGCTTTTTCTGTGAAGTTTAGTGCAATTATATAAGGATGTCACTTCGTAAACTATTAAAATCGGTAAACTAGCAATTGAACCTTAACTGCTAAATAGCATATTTCATTACATCATTTTTTAATTTTTTCTTTGCTTGCTAACAAAGCAGCATCGATGTATTTGAGAATAACTTGTATTCATTCCTCTTCTATAGACAGAAAGTATTCTCTAATTTTGGAGTGGTCTGCCTAGAATTTTTGGCAATACAGTTGTTTTTCTAAACATTTTATAATGCATTTTCTGAATTTGTTTTTCAAAAAAAAATCCACATACAAATCTCATGCAGCATTTCCAAGGGAACCCTTTTTTTTTATATTCAACACTAAATGGCACAACTTTGAAAAGTTACACAACACGTAAAGGCACACTTGATTTCAGAGAAAGGATCTGGTAGTTGTACAATTGTCAATCAACCAGGGAAAAATAATGAGCCCGTAGCCACCCATTCAGTAAACAAAGGCAAAAATACAAAGTATATTTATTTATTTGTTAAATTTGTTAAACTTACAATAATAAAAAAGGAAGAAAATGAAAGGAGTGTAAAGAAAACAGGAGTAAAATAATAAAACCCTTCAGGTTTCCCACCTTTCAAGGAAAACGAAGGCATCCTGAGGAAACACCACCACCACCACTGGGCTTTTTTCAGCTCCTGAAACGTGGACTGACAGGAAGCCTTGAGGTTCTTAGAGGGATTCATAATACAAATAAAAAGAATGGTTGTTCTCACAGGGAAATATTTTATTTAAGAAAAACACCATGCAGATTACTTCAGTGCGATATTACTATTTATTCTACAAAGTATCACATTCGAATGCTCACTTCTGGCTGCAGTTCTCCAGGTTTCCTCAGAACTAGGCTTGATGGAAATCAAATAGGACCCATTTCCAAGCAGCTTTATCTACAAAATAGATGATATGCACTGTCATCCATATCGTTGGTCCAAAGCCCTGAAGATTTAATTTGGAAATGTAGCCAATCTAAATCATTAATGATTTAAGATTTAACTAATCTGTCCGATTTGGGGGATTCTACAACAATGTTTTTGCCACGTCAAAAGTGATTGTAATTTGCAAATGTTTTTGGCCCAAAATGTTTTTTTAAGGAGGAAAAGAAACCCCATGCATTCCTCCATTTTAATACTTACCCTGTAAGTATTTATAATACACTATAGTAAGTCCCATTGCATTCAGTTAGATTCAGGGCTTTTTTTGTCATAGAACACTCAGAACGGAGTTCCGGCACCTTTTTTGGATGAAACCTTGTAGGGTAGGTAAGGCGGGTTGTATGACATGTGTGAGTTCCGGCACCTTTTTCTTTTACAAAAAAAGCACTGGTTAGATTTATTCCAAACACATACAGGAATAAAAATCAGACCAGCCCTCTGAACTGGAGAGGAAGAAACAAACCAAAGTCATTTGTTAAACCCAGTTAGATTAGCTCTCTTTTTCCACTATCACTGCCCCCTCTTCCCTCTGCATTGATTTTCCCCCCTCTCATTGGTTTCAGCAGAAGAAAATCACGTTAGCTTTACAAAAAGGATTGTTTTTCTCGTTTAAAGGCTGAGTCCAGGTAGTAGGGAGGGGCTTGAATTAGGCAATTACAAACCTTCTGCTCCAGTACATATATATTCTGTTTTAGCATCCTATACTGTTAGAGCTTTAACAGGATTTGAACTCCTTTTCTTCAGTGGCTCTCCCTGAGGAAAAAGAAGTCTCTGGAATCCAGAATTATTGTCTCTTTAAAGTATGCCAAAACTGATTTTGCTTTGAAAAAAGCTTCTGTCTAAATGCCCCTCGCCCAACTGACAGCTATTCAGCAGGCATATTTAAGTCTACAAATTTAACATCTTATTCTCCCGCTGAGGCAAATCATACCTATTTAACTAAAGCACATAATATAGTCATTAAAGCTACAGAATCTCTCTCAGGAGAAAAATGTGCCAATCTTCCTTGGAACATGAATGGTTTGCCTTGCTCTAACATAGTGATGTTAGTTAGATACAATTCCTCACCCCAGACTACATCACACAAGCAATTAACCCTAACAGTGTACAGAAGGACCTGTGACTTGACTTTCAGAATTAATAATCTGATCCATAGGAAATAATCATGGGCTAGAAAGAGAAGCCTGCTAAATATTTTGCTTTATTCTGTAACTGAATGGAAACCAATCTATTCCTGCTGCTAAACAGGCTGTTGAGTAAGTTACTAACATCTGAACTTTCAGTAAACAATTATACAACTTGGTCTAAAGTGTTTATGGAAGTAGAAAACTCATAACAATTACCACTGTAACTCAGTGTCAGATATCCATCGCTTCCTTTGCTGATCACATTACACGGCAAGGTTACCAAAGAACCCTTACCATATAACTGATCTTATTATTTATTAAATTTATATACCTCCCAATTCCCCAATAAAGCAATTGTTATTGTTTCCACATAAGAATCAAGACTATTACTGATATACAGTATAATCAGAATATATGCAATATATATATATAACGATTGAGACAGCCAATCCAGGAAGAAATTGGGATCACAAGTATCTACAGGTTTTCATCAAAATTATGAAAGCAACATCTCACTGAGTGTTTTGTCCTTTTGCACTTGTGTGAGATGTCTCAAGACACTACAACAGGAGTGAAGGTGACAAAACAACAGTGTTATTGTCAGTCCTCACCCTCATGATGCCTCTAATTCTGGTTGATGGTATTGATAGGGCTCAGGGGCAGAGAAGAATTAACACATTCACATTCAACCGGTTCTTCTCTCCAAAACGACAATACCAGATCTGAAGTCTTAACGGGAAAAGATCTTTAAACAACCAATAACCAGAACATGAGTTATTCCATAGCTACAGTATCTACATGTTCTAGCTTCGGGTTACATTTCTAATAGTCTGCATAGTTTCTTTCAAAGTGGATAGCACTCCTTCAAAAAGAAATCGACATCTTCCTTGCAATCATTTATAATTGCCTTTGAAATAACAGGCAGCAAAAAGCTTTTCAATAGTTTCTTATTTCTGTTGAAGAAAGGACAGACTTAGATACGTGCTGTTAGGTGCTTATGATAGAACTGTATTGTGACAAATGCAGGAACACATTTATGCGCTCTGTTTTCAGGTCTCCAACTAAAACGCTTCAGTCTCTGGCAATTTCTGAAGAGGTTCCTTTATGGTTGTGGCTGTAGCAATTCATGAAGAGATTTCAGCCTATGGCAGGGGTAGGCAACCTTGGCTCTTTTATAACTCGTGGACTTCAACTCCCAGAATTCCTGAGCCAGCAGGTGTAGCCAAGGTTGCCTACCCCTGGCCTATGGGATCTCATGCTTTCATTCCTATGAAATGAAAAGGACAAAGGGAGAATTCCCCCAGACCTCAAAAAAAGAAAAAAAAAAGAAAATTAAAGCTGGTTTCAGGATTTCCCAAACCCATATTCAAATTCATAGACAGGTGCACCACTGTTTGCTTAGTTAAATATTGTTATTTTGTAGTATGTTTAGGAAATAGTTAAAGAAGGTACTACTTAATAAGATAAATACTGCGCATGCAACTCGATTCAGATTTGGATCAAGACACCAATATGTTATCTGGGATCATGTGACATAATCTAATAACCACAGCATGGCAAATTGTTATGAAACACAGTTAGTCAGTATTGTGATGCATCTTCTTGTCATTTTGTAAAATTATTTTGAACCCAGAAGATGCTCCCTAGTTATATTTCTGTCCCCCTTCGCAAAAAAAATAAAATTCATCTCCTATGCCTGAGTTTTTGACTTTTCTTTTCTACTAATTGTTTGGAAAGTCCATTGTTTTTATCAAGCCTGTATCCAGGAAATTATGCTCCATGAGTCATCCTGTCCAATAACATTAGATCAGAAAGCATACTCAAACGTATTTAGAAGTGACCTCCAGCTGGTACCTTTTGATATGATTTAATGTCATTATATATTCCTGTTTCCCCAGGCAATGAGAATTCCAGAAACCATGTGTTCATTATTTGTTTTAGATGAAGAAGTATACGAGAGTTAATACTTATGTTATTTATTGTTCTAAAGGAAGACATAACTGTATCAAATGCTTTACTCCAATTAGATGGCAACCCATGAAATCTTCGTCTCTGCAAGACATATTCCTGAGTAGACATGCTGATAGTCCATAGATCTCCAGAGAGTGATTAAGCCAAAAGTTCCATCTCTCTTTTTTATCTCTCTTTTTTCCATCTGTATTTAAAATACAAAGTGATATTTTAGTATTTCATTGCCATTTCTCTTTAGCTGAGTGGATATCTCATTTTAAAAGCTGCTCTTAGCTCACTTTAGACAATTAACGTATCAACATAACAAAGGGTGGGAAAGATTACTGTTCTAATGGTAACATTGCTGTAAGGGGCATGTCTAGCAAGAAATAATATTCTGTATGTGTATATTGCACATATTTTCAAAAAGCAGGAAAGAATTATTTTAGGAGGAAACTGTTCAATTAGTGACAACTTTGTTCTTCTGACTAGAACATCAAGTGGCTTGTCTCCACTCTGTCCAGCAATTGGAGCTAACATTAATCCTGCAAAAAGTTGGGATGTATGCAAAACACATATCTTCTTTTGCTCATGATGCTCCATCAAGTGGCAAGCCATACAGCCTACAAAAATCACAAGGCGAGACTCTTACATCTGAAGATATTTTTATTTATTTTGTTCTGTAGTCCGAGATCGCGTACGATCAAAAATGGAAAGAGACATTTTGGCCGAAGTGAATCATCCTTTCATTGTAAAACTTCATTATGGTAAGATTTCTCTAATACAGAATTCACATGGCTCTATGGGCATTTTCAACTGGCTATATCATCCTGTACTGTTCAAAATCATTAACCATTAAACCAGGCATTATGTTTTGTCAACTATGATGACAAAGCTTAATTTTATAAGTAAAGTCCCCTATGATGGTTTGTTCAAAAATCCATAGTTAAAATAAAGAGCCAGAGCCAGTTTGATGTTATGGTATCAGACTAGAAAATGGCAGGTCACGAGTTTTAGTTCTGCCTTAGGCACAAAGTCAGCTAGACAGTATTGGACAGGTAGTCCTCAACGTATAACCAAAACTGAGTCCCTAGTTTCCATTGCTAAGCAAGACAGTTGTTAAATAAGTTGTGCCCCATTTTATGACTTTTTTGCCACAGTTATTAAGCAGATGACTGCAGTTGTTAAGTGAATCTGGGATGCCCCATTGACTTGTTTGTCAGAAACCACGTGGGGAGATCACAGATGGTGAGATCAAATGACCCCGGGACATTGCAACTGTCATAAATACCAAGTGCCAAGTGCTGGTTGCCAAGTGCCTGAATTTTGATCATGTGACCATGGGGAGGCTGCAATAGGTCGTAAATGTAAAAAGCAGGTATAAGTCTTTTTTTACAGTGCTGTTGTAACTTCAAGCAGTCACTAAACGAAGGGTTGAAAGTTGAGGATTACCTGTATCATTTTTCTCTTTGCCTGGGAAGAAGGCATTGGCAAACCACTTCTGCAAAACCTTGCCAAGAAAGTGTCTGAAAATCACCATTGAACGGAAGAAAAAAAAAATGTTAGGTGTAATGTCTGAAACCATCTTATTAGATTTATGCATAATAATGATTAAATCATTAGCTGCATCTAAGCACGCTCAATTGCAATCTGTGTAGAGTATTGTTATTGAATACTCAGCATTGTCACTTTCTTCACTGCAGCATTTCAAACAGAAGGAAAACTGTATCTCATACTAGATTTCCTGCGAGGAGGGGACCTTTTTACCAGACTTTCGAAAGAGGTAAGACCTATGAGGTAAATGTTGATGATTAAAAACAAAGCAAAATAATAAACTGTCTGTCTGTCTATGTGCTCCTTCATAGCAGAATCCATTTTTATGGTTTTTCTTGTTTGTTTATGATGTGCAAATCTGGCACTTCATTTTTATGTAAGCCTTTTTTATTGCAGTTCATTATATATCTTACAGTTTTGTGAGTGGAGTGCAACCTATCTGGAAAATGCCCAGGTAAAGAAAACTGGTTTAATCAAATCTTTCTAAGTGAACCAAGTCGATTTTTCTGCCAATTATGTTTTGCAATCTGGGATAAAGTCAAATGTTATCTTTCAGAAATAGGACCAGTGTTTCTTTGACCTAGCTGTCATCCGATATTACCAGCAACCATTTGTAGAAACTAATTTGTCTACCGTCTTTTATTTTGAGACTGGATTTAAAAGTCATGGCTGTGAACCTGGTCCAATTTGGAACTTCTTTCTTTCCCATTTCCTATTTTCAGTATCACCTAATCCATGGCTCAGCAACCTGCAGGTGGACACCTGCCTGTATCCCCTGAACTCTTTTTTTTTTGTGCTTGCCAGAATTCCCTTTGATTCCATTGCCAAATTTTAGCAGCAATAACAGTACTGCTGAAAATTGTTTCTAGCATTTTGAGGCAGGAAATAAAGAGATTCAAATGGAAGCTTTGAAATTGATTTAACATAATTATAAAAACAAAGCAAAGGCAACACCCACTCCTCAGAATCACGGGAATTCCTGGAAGATCCCAAGCCTGCTAACATACATGACATGCTCACATCTTCCCATTTTGTATTGTTAGGTAAAAGGTAAAGGTTCCCCCGCACATGTGTGCTAGTTGTTTCCGACTCTAGGGGCCGGTGCTCATCTCCGTTTCAAAGCCGAAGAGCCAGTGGTTGTCCGAGGACGTCTCCGTGGTCATGTGGCCGGCATGACTAGATGCCAAAGGCGCACGGAACACCTTCCCACCATAGTGGTCCCTATTTTTCTACTTGCATTTTTATGTGCTTTCGAACTGCTAGGTTGGCAGAAGCTGGGACGAGTAACAGGCGCTCACTCTGTTACACGGCACTCGGGATTCAACCCGCCAAACTGCCGACCTTCTGATCGACAAGCTCAGCGTCCTAACCCACTGAGCCACCGCGTCCCTTTTGTATTGTTAGTCCCATTCAATCCATCCATACCCTCACCCAAACATATCCCCCACAACCAAAATTGGGCAATTTTTATTATAATCTGAAGCAATTAAAAAATAATAATACAGGGCTTTCTGGCATTTTAATCAGTGCTATTAAAGCTATTATACAATTATGGATTTTGAAATAACCTATGCAAGATGGAGTGATAATGAAGCTGCACTCTTTGAATTCTGCTTTCCTTTCTTCCTGCCCAGTTGCTTTGAACAACAGGTGACAAGTCATCCTCTTGATCATTCTAAAAGCAGAAGTTCCCCAGAAATAAGGATCACCAAAAAGTTCTAAAAGTAGCTAGTAAACAGCAGGCTGAGATTATAAGGAAATGACTGCTGTGTCAAATTTTCCTTATACCATCCAAAATGCATTCCCCACTCTTCTTGTTTCTATCAACCCTTGAGGCAACGCACTATAAAGACTCAGAAAAACCTGGCCAGCCATCCCAGAATGTGACTAGTGATTAAAGCACCATCTGAAGAATAATAGAACAGCTGGGAAGAGGAGGAAGAAGGCCTTCTGCTAACCATTTGCTGGCAACGGAGATGGCATTCACTTGATTTCTTGGAACTGGCCAGCCATCAATCATAACCATGTATTTCTTCTAGCATCCAAACGCGTTTTCTCTTGAAAGATACCTTGCCATGTGCCATAGACAAAAACAACCGCATGCTTCTCTTCTCCTGTTTCTCCCTCTGCTCCTTTTTATGTTATAATCCATAGGGCTTTGCAAAGTATTCAAAAGAGGCACCTTTCAACATGCAGAATCACCTATTTTTGCATTTTCAAGCATCCATGTCATTTGCTTCCAGTGCGCATGCAAAGTATCCCTACATGTACATGCATATAGAGACAGACTCTAGCAGCTTTTGGATGGCTGAGTGAACCTTGAAAACAAAGTATGTCTTTTTAACAGTTCAAAAAGTAGTGCTTTACATAGTCCCACATTGCAAAGCAGCTTCTGAATGCAATGTACAAAGGAATATAAATAATTGAACATCCACAATTTACCGATGATGATACCAGTCTAACATTTTAGATTTAGCTCTGGTTTGTATTGGAAAAACATTATTCATTCCATCGGACAAAACGAACAAATTATTATTTTTGAAACATAATGTTCAGAATGCAATTGTATATATGTCTAGTCAAAAATAAATTCCATAGAATTCAGTTGGGCTTAATTTTCAGGAATATTATATTTGTATTTTAGACTTGGTATTAATTGTACCTCCTTCTGCTTCCCTTTCTGTCTGTTTACTATGATATAGCTATTTGGTGGCTATTTCTGTATCTTAATTTCTATGGGTAGTCCTCAAGTTACAACTACAGTTGGGGCCAGACTGTATATCATTATGTGAAGTGGTTGTTAAGTGAATGGAAGTCGATTTTATGGCCTTTTTTATTGTGGTCTTTTGTGAATCACCATGATCATTAAGTGAATTATATGGTTATTAAGTGATTCTCCCATTGATTTTGCTTGTTGAAAACCAGCTGATCACAAATGGTGATCACGTGACCGCAGAACACTGCAACTGCCATAAAAACATGCCGGTTGCCAAGTGTCTGAATTCTGATCACTTAACCGTGGGGACTCTTCAGTTGGTTGTGTGAAGACTGATCATAAGCTATTTTTTTCAGCACCATTGTAACTTGGAGCATGAATATTCGTAAGTCGTACCTGTATTTTAGTGTACACAGATAAGTCGTCTCTGACCTTTCTTTCTGTCCAACCCTCCTTCTCTATTTGTTTTGTGACATTCTTTCTATGCCTTTTAAATGCTGACTTGTGAGAATATTTTGTGGGAAAGAGTTTCAATTTTCCCATGTATTGGGAAGTGATGTTTTAGTGGCTGTATACCACATGCTAGTCTACTATATTCTGAATGAAGTAGCTGTCCACTTGAGCTTTCAGCCACAGTTGGTTCGTAGTCAATCAATCTGCTTCTAGTGACTTTCTCATTATCTCATTATATCAAGGCTGTCACTTTTCACTATCACTGTGCTGAAAGAAAAATCTTCATCAGGCTCCAGTCCAAGCAGGGAATAAACAAAATGGAGACTGCTTTAGAAAGAAGGTTGTAGTTTATTGAAGAACAAAATGGAGACTGCTTTAGAAAGAAGGTTGTAGTTTATTGAAGAGCAAAGCCAGACAGAAGCATTGCTCTGGGAAAGCTGACCACATATGGCTAGGAGTGGTGGGTTTTTATACCTTCCTGAGCTTTTGTGTTTGGAGCTGTTCCTGTTTGAGGTTTTGTATTTCCTGTGTCATGTACTTTGACCTGAGTCTGAGTGTGCCTTTCTGGTATTCTGATGGTGGTGGGTTAATCCTATTGTGCTCAGGCTGGTCTACCTAAATGCCAGGTCCGTAGCTAACAAGGCTCACCTCGTTCGTGACCTAGTGGAGAGCGAGCACGCGGACCTGGCTTGCATCACGGAAACCTGGCTGGGCCCAGAGGGTGGTGTCCCTCTGGTTGACCTCTGCCCGCCAGGTTTCCAGGTGCTGCACCAGCCTCGGGCCCATGGGAGGGCAGTTATCATCAGGGAATCCCTTAGCCCGCGAGAGACCACCGTCCCTCAGATAGTCGGGTGTGAGTCTCTCCTTCTGAGATACGGCCCGGGGGCGCAGTTGGGCCTGCTGCTGGCGTACCTACCACCTAATCGTGCAGCGGCAGCCCTGCCCAAGCTACTCGATGTCCTCTCAGGGTTGGTGGTTGAATTCCCAAAACTCATGGTCTTGGGCGACTTTAACCTACCGTCCCTGGGAGGATGGTCCGAACTAGCTCGGGAGTTCATGGCTTCCATGGCGGCCATGGACCTGTCGCAAATAATTTCTGGACCGACTCATGAGGGAGGCCACACCCCAGACTTGGTGTTCTTGTCTGGACGGTGGCGTGATGATATCAGTGGGGGTGCCACGACCGTTACGCCCCTGTCATGGATCGATCATCACCTCCTATGGCTAGACTTCCCCTTTGCCACCCCCCGCCATGGGTGCACGGTGCCAACCAGATGGTACCGCCCTAGGCGCCTAATGGACCCTGATAGGTTCCAGGCAGCGCTTGGGGACGCACATGCACTCCCTGCTCACAGCTCGGCGGATGCCTTAGTGGAAGCCTGGGAAAAGGCAGCCACGGAGGCTCTGGACCGAGTTGTACCCCTGCGGCCTCTGACCCGGCGCAGATCCCAGCGAGCCCCATGGTTCACCGCGGAGCTCCAGGAGATGAAACGTCGGAGACGGGGCCTAGAGAGCCGTTGGAGATCCAGTCGATCCGAATCTGACCGATTGCGATTAAGAATCCTCACCAGGTCTTATCTCGCGGCGATAAGGGTGGCAAAATCCAACTACTTTTCCACCCTCATTGCGTCCGCAGATAATCGCCCGGCTGGCTTGTTCAGAGTGACTCGCTCCCTACTGAACCAAGAGGTGAGGGAGGAACCGTTGCAGGGTCGAGCCGAGGAATTCGGTCAATATCTGTTGGATAAAATTGCTCGGATTCGAACCGGCCTGGACTCCAACTGGGCAGAGTTGGAAGAACAGGACATGGACAGTCTTGTCGACGTCATCTGGGAGGAATTTGATCCTGTGACTCCTAAGGAAGTGGACAGGATTATGAGGAGGTTGAGCTCCTCCACATGCTTACTGGACCCGTGCCCTTCCTGGCTGGCTTATGCGGCTCGAGAGGGGACACGAGGCTGGTTTCTGGCGGTCATCTCTGCTTCTCTGAGTGAGGGTCACTTCCCCACCGCCTTGAAGGAGGCGGTGGTGAGACCTCTCCTCAAGAAGCCCACCTTGGACCCATCCTCATTGAATAACTTTCGTCCAGTCTCCAATCTTCGCTTCCTTGCGAAGGTTGTTGAGAGCGTGGTGGCGCATCAACTTCCTCAGGTCCTGGATGAAGCGGTTTATCTAGACCCGTGCCAATCGGGCTTCAGGCCGGGCTACAGCACAGAGATGGCATTGGTCGCTCTGATGAATGATCTCTGGAGAGCCCGGGACAGGGGCCATTCCTCTGTCCTAGTCTTATTAGACCTTTCGGCGGCTTTCGATACCATCGACCATGGTATCTTGCTGCGGCGCGTCAGGGGACTGGGAGTGGGAGGCACGGTTCTGCATTGGTTCTCCTCCTTTCTCCAGGGTCGCTCGCAGTCGGTGCTGGCAGGGGGACAGAGGTCGACCCCGAGGCCTCTCGTTTGCGGAGTCCCTCAGGGGTCGGTCCTCTCGCCTCTCCTGTTCAACATCTACATGAAACCGCTGGGTGAGATCATTCGTAGCTTTGGAGTAGGGTACCATCAGTATGCTGATGACACCCAGCTTTTCATCTCAACTCCAAACAGCATCAGTGATGCCCTCGACGTGATGTCCCGCTGCCTGAAAGCGGTCCGGGAATGGATGGGGAGGAACAGGCTTCAACTGAACCCGGACAAGACTGAATGGCTGTACGTACCGGCAAGCCAGGATACTCAGAGCATCCCACCCCTTATCATCGGGGATGAGTTACTACCCCCTGTTGATAGGGCCCGCAACCTGGGTGTCCTCCTAGACTCGCAGCTATCCCTGGAAGATCACATAGGAGCTGTGACCAAGGGGGCCTTCTCCCGGGTTCGACTGGTGCGCCAACTACGACCTTATCTGGACCTGGATGCCTTACGTACAGTCACCCATGCCCTTGTGACCTCTCGCCTAGACTATTGTAACGCTCTCTACATGGGGCTGCCCTTGAGATCCACTCGGAAGCTTCAACTGGTGCAAAGTACAGCGGCATGGACACTTTTGGGGGCCTCCCGATACTCCCACATCACACCTCTCCTCCGTGAGCTGCACTGGCTTCCGGTTGCCTTCCGAGTGAAATTCAAGGTGCTAACAATGACATACAAAGCCCTACATGGCATGGGTCCGGACTACCTACGGGAGCACCTTCTGCCAATGTCAACACCCCACCGTCCTGTGCGCTCCCACAGAGAGGGCCTCCTCAGGGTGCCACCGCTCAAGGAATGTCGGCTGGTGGCCCCCAGGGGGAGGGCATTCTCAGTGGGTGCGCCAGCCCTCTGGAACTGCTTGCCAACTGAAATCCGGATGGCCCCCGACCTCCGCACCTTCCGGCGCGACTTAAAAACTTACCTGTTCCAGCAGTCCGGCCTGGCCTGATAGCTCTAATTGGGGTCCCAGTTTGTTTTGACTATTGTTTTTCAGTATTGTTCAATCTGTATACCTACCTTACTCTGTACACTGCCCCGAGTCCCTCGGGAGAAGGGCGGTTTATAAAAACAAACAAACAAACAAATAAATAAATAAATAAATAAATAAATAAATAAATAAATAAATAAATAAATAAATATTATGTCCTAAAGGTTGTATCCTGCTTCCCTGGGGCTATGTTGGATTTTTTAGGGGGTGAGAGGTTGTTGATTCTAGGAATCTTTGTCTTTTTAATCCCATCAGCTCCAGCTTCCTGGCTCCAACCTTCCTGAATGGATTATTACATCTGCATTTCTAAAAGCTGGCCTCTGCCTAGTTTCTGCTTGGGGCTATTAAGAAAAACTGGGCTTGCTTTTCTGCCTTTAAGATCCTTTTTAATATTCTGCCTTTTTAATATTCCCCAATATATTTCTTTCTCTGGATTCTTCCCACAACTGTATTGCCACAACTACTATTACTGATAATAATAATATAGTCACCTTTTTCTCACCTATGTGGTTTTTTTCAGAGTTTTCAGTCTGGGTAAACTACAGTGATTACTCAGCTCTTATTACTTTGTAAGCAGGTGTGCCAATACCAAATGGGTGTTGTCATTACCTTTTAGCAGATGGACTTTAAAAGTCTCTTCCCGGGCGCCTTTTCTTTGACCACAGTGGAACTGCTTGCTGTTTTTCTTCCTGTGGCTTTTAATCTCCTTGGCAACTGAGATCATCAAAGAATAAGACACAGTCATCCTGTAGTTATTCCTTAAATGCACCCTATCAATTTTATTTTTCTATAAAAAAGCAAAGGGTACCAAGTTCATAAAGTGCGTGATGAAACCTAAACAGAATATTCTTTTCAGTTGGTCCTTGCTGGCTGCTTCCTATATACTGTATATCTTGGAATTGTTCTTTTAGGGAATGGAAAACCAGCTGAGATCCTTTTTGTTTTAACATAAGGATTAGCCACAGATAATTGTAATATCAAAAAAATAAAGCACTATGAAACTCAGAATAATGTTATTATAAAGAGGAGAGAACTGGAGAGGGCAAACTGCATGTTTATTTTAAAAGGGAAGGATGACTTATTCATCAAGGTCTCTTGAAATTTGTTTAGCTTTTTATCCATATTTAGATGACTTCCCCTGTAATTTTTTCAAAAATTGGAAGGATAGCAAATGCAATCCTATGAATGGTTAAGCAGATTAATTTAGAATCAAATCTATTTGGGTTTTGTTTTCTCAATCTTTAAAGCTATTATTTATTAACAATAAACTTACTGAGTAAGGTTTAAAAGGGGCATAATGCAGTCAGTTATAGGATAAGTGGCATTTTTTGTTTTGTGTATGAAACAGAGTACAATGCCAAATTCCTCTCTAAATGGTTTTAAGATCATTCTATGTAGCCTAATATTGTCAACAGTGACTGGTAGTAGCCATTCACAGTTTGAGGCACAAATTTGTCCAGCTTTATCTGTAGATATCACATCTATTTCATTGCTTATTACTTTGCTATGGACCTTCCACCTAATTTAATTCCTTCTTATTCTAAACTGTTTCTGCTCTGTTTATTGAAATCATGATTTGTCATTGTTTCTTTTAAAAAATCCATAGGGTTGATCTAAAGTTAGCCTTGAAATTAGTTGATCCTAAGTTGTGACCATTCTAAATTATATTGACTTTAGTGGTTCCCTTTAAATATGACTAAGTCCATATAAATAAACTTTCTCCTTGCTATTTTTCTGTTTCCAGGTAATGTTTACAGAAGAAGATGTCAAGTTCTATTTAGCTGAGCTGGCCTTGGCTTTAGATCATCTTCATGCTCTGGGTATTATATACAGAGATTTGAAACCAGAAAAGTAAGTTAATACCAAAACACATTAGTTTAAATAAAGTTATTTTGTTGTAGCCACAAATTGTACATGACATTATGCAAGATCTAATCATCATTACACCTCGTAAATTGCCTAGCCCAAAATGAACAAGCTAAATTCCCCCAAACAAGCAAAAATAAATAAATAAATGTGCCACACCCATTCTGATGAGGTGACATCTCCAGCCTCAGCTGCATGAAAGATAATTACCTTTACTGCAAACACTGTATTTTTAGTGCATTAAGAACAAAAGCGAAAAAGAACATGCAAGTATTTAAAAATGATTGGTAGGCAATATACCAATACTTCTTAGTCAAGTAAGATTTTCATATATTATATATTCATATACTTCATAAACATATTGCATCATCTGAACAAGAGTAACTTATATATTCAGAGAGAGATTACTGAAACCTGTGAAAGCTCAACTTCGCTTTTGTAAACAATCAGTATATTTCTTGTAGAGGGGGTTATTTCAGGGGTAGGTTTTGTAAAAACATGAGCATATTGTCAATTGTTATGAGACATACTCATCTTAAGAAATGCATTCCATGAGGGGTGGTGGCGCAATGGTTAGAACATAGTATTGCAGGCTATTCCTGCTGATTCTGGATTGCCAGCATTTCGGCAGTTTGAATCTCACCGACTCAAGGTTGACTTGGCCTTCCATCCTTCTGGGGTCAATAAAATGAGGACCCAGACTGTTGGGGACAATAGGCTGACTCTGTAAACCACTTAGAGAGGGCTGTAAAGCACTATGAAGCAGTATATGTCTAAATGCTATTGCTATTAAAAATTAAAAGTCATTATTCTCAGCACTCAGACTGCTCTCTTGAAAAGGGATCTGTCCAGGAGAGAAAGCTCATCATGTTCTTCCCATATTTGTTATAGCTCATACTTTTGACTTGTCCATGCTGACAACTTTCCAGTAAATACCCTTAATGTGCTGCTTTTCCATTGCCTGAGCATCATTTAAATTACCATTGACTACATCAGTGCCTCTTTAAGGAAAAAAAATAGGTTGATAAGCATTAGAAAAAAAGAACACTGTCTCTTTCTTACAGAAGGATCAAAGTGCTGTTGGTATTCTCTGAATTAATCTGTAGATCAGGGGTGTCAAACTGCCGGCCCGAGGGCCGGATGCATCATCTGGAAGCCGCACCCACCCCATTGTTGGCAATGGCAAAACCATCCCGATACGTTGCACAACGTCACGTGACGTCGCGAGTTTGACGTGTGTTGTAGATCAAGGAATTACAGAACTGGATTGTTTTCTTAAATATAGTGTTATTGAGAAGCAAGTGATGCAACTATTATTGCTTTAAAACCAATAATCAAGGAAGCAAGATTTCTCCAAAGACAACACATAAAGGACAAAAGAGTATTTATTAAATAATAGTAGTGACAATAGTCTGTTAGTGTTGATTATTCATTTACGAACAGCGGCAGTCTCTTTTCAGCCTGCCCAAGTTTTATAAAAGACCACTTCCTTTTAAGTTAGAGGTAGTCCTTGATTTACGGCCACAATCGAGCCCCAAATTTCTGTTGTTGAATGAGACATTTGCTAAGTGAGTTTTCCCCCATTTTACGACCTTTCTTACCACAGTTTTTAAGTGAATCACTGCAGTTGGTAAGTTAGTAACCCAGTTGCTAAGTGAATCTGGCTTCCCTGTTGACTTTTCTTGTCATAAGGTCGCAAAAGGGGATCACATGACCTTGGGACACAGCAACGGTCATAAATATGAACCCGTTGCCAAACATCTGAATTTTGATCACGTGACCATGGGGATGCTGCAAAGGTGGTAACTGTGGAAAACTGTCATAAGTCACATTCTTCAGTGCCGTTCTAACTTTGAATGGTCACTAAATGAGCTGTTGTAAGTCGAGGACTGCCTGTACTTTTTATGGCAAAAGATAACTCTATCTAAAAAAAGAGACTTATTTTCTTTTCTTTTTTTTTAGGCAGTCTTTTTCAAGCAACAAATCTTTAGGTGGGGAAATTATGTATCTCTTCTTAACTTCATTCTTAATGGATGAATATAAAAAAAATTGAAAAATGCCTCTCTACACATAGGAGGAGGAGAGGAAGATCAAGAATGTTGTTTTTCACTGCAGACAATGAAAAGTTCTAGGCATTGACGACATTGTCTGCTTTGGTTTAATGTAACTTTTCATTGCATTGTCTTCTAGCATTCTTCTAGATGAAGAAGGACACATTAAGATTACAGGTAAGGATCACCTTTCTGCTGCAGCTGTATCTATCGTATATCAGAGCACCTAGCACATTTGGGTTGGCCTCAGGACCGCAGGCTCATTATGAAGTGTACCTCATTGCTGCTTTAATTTTAGCACTCCTAGCAGTGTGAAGCAGCCACGATATCGATGCGCCCAACAACATTCTGAAATAGTGAATATAAAATACGCATCTGAGTAACTTGGAACATTGCCTCTGCAATCAGATAAATGTGCAGGTTCAGGAAAGCGGTCTGCTTAGGAAGACATAGTCAAGTCTTTAGTCCTGGGAATATATCGGACCGATGTGAGTTGAAATCCAAAACTGAGCAAGAAATAGATAATTATGGATAGATGTACTTTTGGTGCACTAATACAGGTAGACCTTGTCTTACTTTTGCTTAGTGACAGTTCAAAGTTGCAGTGGCACCGAGAAAGTGACTTATGTCCGTTTTTCACAATTATGACTATTGCAGCATCCCCGTGCTCACGTGATCAAAATTGGGACACTTGGCAACTGACATGTATTTATGACAGTTACAATGTCCCGGGGTCATGTGATCAATTTTTGCAACCTTCTGACAAGCAAAGGCAATGAGGAAGCCAGATTCACATAACAGCCATGTTATTCACTTAAGCACTATAGTGATTCACTTAACAACTGTGGCAAAAAAAGGTTCATAAAATGAGACAAAGCTCACTTAACAACTGTCTTGCTTAGCAGTGGAAATTTTGGGCTCTGTTGTAGTCGCAAGTTGAGGACTACCTGCACTTTATTTGGATATGCATGATAACTAATACTATATAATATATTCACTTTTTAAAGATTTTGGCCTGAGCAAGGAAGCTATTGACCATGACAAGAGAGCTTATTCATTTTGTGGGACAATAGAATACATGGCTCCAGAGGTGGTCAACCGGCGAGGGCACACCCAGAGTGCAGATTGGTGGTCCTTCGGTGTCCTAATGGTAAGGGGAGAATTTTTTTGCAATTCACTAATTGGTTGACACATCAATAGGAGAATGTAAGCTCATTATGAGGAGTGTATTGAAGAGCTTGAATGTTTTGCATTTACGGGACTCCCCTCGATCTTATCACCACACTGGATTAGATCAAGACTTTGTTTAGATCCGGTGATTCCAATGATTGTGTGTTTGAGGATAATTAATTCTGGGTTCAGTCCTATTAAATTCTAAAGAAGCGATCAGGATATTAGTTCTTCTAGCCCAGTATGGCATACTGTAGGAGGCAAAGTCTTAAGTAGAACTTTTTACACACCCTAGGAATTCTTTCAAGTGAAAGCACTCAGGATTAAATCCAGAGTCCATTTCATGCAAAACTACAAGCTGGATATCCGTATCTAAATATAAATGTGGAGTAAAAATTGACTGCAGATGTTTAGAGCCATTTCCTGTATTGTGTTAACATCAGTCCTCTTTTGTCTTAAAATGTGATTTCAGCCCTTACAGCTCCTGCAGTCCAGAAATTCATGACTTTTCAGTCCAGAATTATACAATTGATGCAATTTAACTCATGTACTGCGTGTAATTTGCACAGTTTTTCACAGTTGTGTGGGTAATTTGGGAAGTACCAGACAATGCTGTCTCCAAGGGCACGATGGGCATTCTTTATCCTGGATGAAAAGCTGCCATCAACCTTGTAGGCGTTGTTGTTGTTGTTTTGTCATTTGTAGTTTCTTCCTGAATCTTGTTGCTTTGGTATTTAATTTTGCATGGAGGAAGATACATCCTTCGGTAGGAGTAGCCAATGTACTATCAGCATGTGCCTACTGAAGCATTCTCACCTGTGAAATCACCACTACAGTAATTCATTGGTGGTAAAAGTAGTACGCAGGAAGTTGTACAAGCCAGACTGCTAAGGTTTGCATTCCTGTCATTTGAACATCTTGGCAACTAGCTATTGCCAAAACAAAATGTTTGTTCATTAATTTAGATATTATATTAAATAAGAGTTTTACCAGCCTTTTTACTTTCCTTTTAATTCCAGTTACAGTACTTGCTTTCTTTGCCCTAGACAGGTTTCATTGAGTCACTTGATATGTCACACAAGGCCGAATTCTGTGTTGTCTTCTTTTTCTTCCACATAGGATTGCTACAGAGTGAACCATAAGCTGAGTCTCCACATTGTGTTAGCCCTGTTTAAGAAATATTTAGGGAAAAATGAATATGTACATAGATGATGATGATGATGATGATGATGATGATGATGATGATGATGATGATATCCATTCAATTGGGTCTGACTCTTGGCGATTCTTTGGGCCATGTCTCTCCACATCTTCTGATCTTGCACTATTTTTTTGAGTTTTTCTATGCTCTGGTTGGTGTCAGCTTTGTTGGTGACATAAATAATAATGGCTGCTTTCATAGTTCAGTGTGATGTGCTTGTCTCAGATATGAGAATCGTTCCTAATCTGTTCTTACAGATCTTTGCACCCTGGTACTGCCTGCCCTGCCCATCTTGATACTAATTCTTTTGCCAATGAGGTGGCTGCAGAATTTTCCATTTTCTTTTCAGATCACTTTTCCCCAGCTCTTAACTTTTTGTATTGTGGCTCTGTTTTTCCTGTAGTTTTTCCACTATGCCCTCTTCTGTTGAGGGTTTATGCACTTCCAAAACTATATAATCTCATCTTTTTTTTTTTACATCTAATCCAATTTGGAATAGGAGAGCACAATCATCTCTGCTTCTGCCACTGCTATGGCTCGTTAGGAAAGCACAGCATCCCGATCCCTAGCCTGCTGTTGCTAGGAGACAAGAAAGCTTTATTTTATAGACAGTTGAATTATTTTTTAAAAAAACAGTGGTCAAAAGAGAGGGAAATTTAAGGATTACAAAGTGACTAACCAGTCATTCAGAAACTGAAATTTCTTGATAGAAGAACTGGAAATGCAAGTATTTGGGGAAGAAATAAGGCATTGGAGCCTTACCAGAAGAAGGTCAAAAGAGATCAGTTGGAAGCAAAGAGCAACTGGATGTAGCCTGGGCTACTTACAGGCTGGTGGAGCTGAAAGTGATTCAATTCTCCATGAGTTCACCATTTTTAAAATTTCTCATTTCATTGTGAGATTATGTCCTCTGTTTCTGAAGCTGAGGCTAGCCAAAGGAGGGTGTGTTTATGATCAGGGTTTGGTTCAGTGTTAGATTACATGGATTTTCATGCAGAAGGTAATGTGGTCTTTGTCCATTATATTAGACTGGAAAAAATTATGACACAAAGAAACACTGAAGAAACACTGTTAGTTGGCATTAATGGACTAGGCAAACCCATGGTCTAACCTAAGGATCACTATAAAAATATATATTCAATAGCACTCATTCATTCATATGTGTTTAACCAGAAAACTAACAGCCTACTTCTCAGCATTCACAAGTTCCTATCAGTTATAGTAGCCAATTAATAACATTTTTATCGAAGTTTTTAAAGGTGGGATAGTCATAATAAAGCATCCTCATGAAGTCTTAATGAACATTTAATTAAAAGGCCTGTCTTCCATAATGCCTAGAAGCTTCTTTTTATTAATATCTCTTTGTCGTGCACATCCTGAAATGTCTTTTAGGACTCTGCTGGACAATGTAGAATTTGTGCATTTAGTTCTCTGTCCCTGTAAAAATTTCATTCGTTCTGTTTCACCCTCTGAATTGTGATGGAGCCATTATTCAAGGCAACATCTACAGCCTGAAACAATAGTTGGCTTCTTTTTATGGAAGTAACAATGTCAGACAGCATCTGATGCCAGATTATAGAAACTGCAATCATTACATCTATATTATTTCTGGAGCTACAGGAAATGCCAGATATGTGACAGACAGACAGACAGACAGATTCACCCTTAAATAGAATCGTTTCCTTACCCTCACATGAAGAATGTTTTAGCTCAAGCCAAAATAATCTACACAAAGAGGTTGTAAAGGAATTTAAAGCTGATACGAGCAAGCCATTTAAGCAGGGACTTAGACAAGAGAGTACACAATCTAAAGATAGAAGGAAGCATGGGAAAGAAATTCATCTTAATTGTGTTTGGTATAAAGGGGGAAACAGAGGGAAACTTGCACTGACTTTCAAGATTCTGCTATTAAATTCTACCACAATAATAAATATTTCTGGAATTCTGCAGGGTCTGCTTTTTATTCAGGCCTACCTGAAATGCCTAGTAGGCATGGTTTTTTTTTAAAAAAAGGCAAGAAAATTATTGCAGTCATGACCGCAATTGAAGCCTGACCCTGGTTTATATGCCTAAATCACAGCCACCATCTTGATTTATTTTTTTTACACCTCCCTCCCTCCCTGCCTTAAGCTGTTACCTTTCAGAAATGTTAGAGTTCAATTCCTGTTAATCATAAGGTAGAATAGTGAAAGGACTGAAATATAATACTTAGTGGTATGGCTTGCAGCTTCTCGTGAGAAGTGTCACAAACAGAAACAGAGACTGGACAGCCATTTGCCTGAAATGGTATAGGGTTTCCTGCCTGAGCAGGGGGTTGGACTAGATGACCTCCAAGGTCCCTTCCAACTTTATATTATTATTATTATTATTATTATTATTATTATTATTATTATTATTATTATTATTATTATTATTATTATTATTACTATTATTATAAACTCTGGGTGACTGTAGGGCTTTTCAGAACCAGCAAGGAAGAGCCACGTCCTTCTGCCTTTTGGATCCCACACATCTGGTACCAAGTAGTGCACTAAAGACAGTGGTAATCCAGCAGTCCAAGGCTTTGAGGAACGTCTCCCTAGTACACTGTTCTCTTTCTAGAGCCAAGTTTGGGTATTTGAAAGATAGCTTCCTGAAATCCACACTGCTCTTGCTTCTTTGGTCTTGCCAACTATATGGGGCTTGACAGTTATGCATAAACCTTTGATCAAAAGGTAATAAAGTTGAAGGAAAACATCAGTTCCATCTTTCCCTTGCACCAGCATGCCCAGAATCTGACTGAACTTTCTTATTAGATCTTGGCATTGCTTGTACTATTTCAAGATCTGGGCTTGACTTTGACTCCCACTGAAGCTTTTTTTTCTGCTGATACTGCATTTTACATTCCTCACCTTGGGTTGTAGACTATTGCATATTCTTCTTTTCTCTTGCATGTAGAAATGAGGGAGATAGCCCTTAGCCCTTAGACTTATACACCACTTCTCAGTGCTTTACAGCCCTCTCTAAGCGGTTTACAGAGCATATTGCCCCCAACCATCTGGGTCCTCATTTTACCAACTTGGAAGGATGGATGGCTGAGTCAACCTTGAGCTGATCAGGATTGAACTTCTGGCTGTCGGCAGAGTTAGCTTGCAATACTACATTCTAATCACTCACCACAACATAATATTATCTCTCTTATTTTTCCTTGACAAAGAAACCCTCTTTCACCTTTCTCTTTTCTCTCCATAATTTTGTCTTCTCTTCTCCATCCTGCTCCTCTGAAAAGGGAGATGATTAGTTTATAGCAATAGATATACAATAGGATATTATAGTAAACTGTTTTTGGTGTACATTTGTGTTTCATATTACTCCCCTAATGACATTCAGATTTCTATGATTACTAAGCACGGTTAGATTTTGTTGAGCTGTTTATTTTCTCCTTCCCCCCCCCCCTTCCATATTTTCTACCTCAGCAAGCTTTGGGGATTCTGCTGATAACATTTATTTTTCAGGTCTATTTGGTCTACGTGCGGGTTGAATTTAGAAAATCTGTTCTTAATCTGCTATTGATATATAGGCTTGTGTTTTTATACCCATAAAATTAGGTCTCATATGGATTTCATAGTCTCTGTCATGATGGTTTCTTTTCTTATATGGGTATAATCAATCTATAATGTAAGTTGAAATTTAAAAATCAGCAAATACTTTGCATAGTAATATTATGCAAAAGCAGCTAGAATCCTTTTAGCAAAGGTTTCTCAGGTAATTCCTGTTACTCTATATGGGCAGGTACATCTTGCATGTTGAAAGAAATGTCATTTTCATCATCCCACTAAAAAAATGAGCATTACTCCCCATCTCTCCCTCCCCAACAATCAGCTTTTGCCATATTAAATGGTTTTGTTGACAAATCCTACACTTTGGTGGAAGGTGAAAATTTTCCCAAAATAATGTTGAGATTTTCCTTTTTTAATAATAATAATTTTATTGAGCATTACAATTAAAAAGGAAAGACCCAAAATAAAGAAGTAAAATAGTAAAAATGAGAAAATGCAGAAATGGAAGAACAGAAGAGGGATGTGTGTGTGTGTGTGTGTGTGTGTGTGTGTGTGTGTGTGTGTGTGTGTGTAGAGAATTGAATTGAATTGAATTGAATTCTTTATTGGCCAATTTTATTTATTATATGTATGTATGTATGTATGTATGTATATGTGTGTGTGTAAATTTTTTGGATTGCTAACAAAGAATTAAAGGGAGACTGATATGATCATTTCAAACTTATTTGTTCTCATCTGTCAGCCATACCTGATTGCACCTTAGCCAATTGTTCTAACCTTTAGGCCACTGGCTCTTTCTCACTTTGTTAGCTGAGAAGCAAGGGAGATATGTGTTAAGTGTTTGTAAGTATTTAGAATACCTTGCTAGGCCCCAAACACGGGACAAATCTTATTTCCTGTTTCAGCCTAACCCAAGGCCATCCACAGGCAGTAGTCACAGCAGTGACAGCTCATATTTGTGTAATTTTTTTGAATTACTAACAAAGAATTAAAGGGAGACTGATATGATCATTTCAAACTTATTTGTTCTCATCAGTCAGCCATACCCTTCTGAGATTCGAACTTGGGCCGATTGCACCTTAGGCAATTGTTCTAACCTTTAGGCCACTGGCTCTTTCTCGCTTTGTTAGCTGAGAAGCAAGGGAGATATGTGATGAGAATAAATAAGTTTGAAATGATCATATCAGTCTCCCTTTAATTCTTTGTTAGCAATCCAAAAAATTTACACAAATATTAGCTGTCACTGCTGTGACTACTGCCTGTGGATGGCCTTGGGTTAGGCTGAAACAGGAAATAAGATTTGTCCCGTGTTTGGGGCCTAGCAAGGTATTCTAAATACTTAACAAACATTTAACACACACAGAGAGATATAAGATTCCTTAATTTCATTACAAATAAAAGTGTCCCAATCTGTCCAAATGAGCCCATAACCTTGAAGCATAAACAGTTGCAACAATGGATCCAGGCCACTTGCTGTATCAAATAAATGACTTTTTTTTAGTTCAGCAGAAAAAAATGAGACTGCTTTTAAAATTAGTGTGGTTGTTCTTGCCATCATTCTGATTCTGCTTTTTTAAATTACGTATCAATGCAAATCTAGAATTACTGTTCCTTGGGGACTGTAGTTTTCTCTTTTATTGCTTTCATTTACTGAAATGGAACTGAAAGATATACTCTGAGCTACTTAAATTAGATTTAGTATCTAATTATAATTTGTTTTAATCAAAGTGGAGTAGATGCTAGCATTCCATTGATATGCTTAAACTGATTTTAAGGGGGGGAAATGTCTAAAAGATGGCTGAGTGGTCTTAGGGCTAAAAAAAAGAGGAACAAACTTTGTCAGGAATAATGTTCTGTAACATGGTATATATTTGTTTGATGAACAAGTACCTTCCTTCCAAACAGGCAGTGGTAATGGGGCTGATGGAAGTTTTAACTGAACATAGTTGGTGGGCTCCAGTTGGCAACCATTGTTCTACCACTTCTAGTTACTTTTACTGTTTCAAGTACAGAGCATTCTTTATGGGTTTGAAAGAGATATGTTCTTTTGTGAAAGAGAGAAACATTTCCATGTCACCAATTGAAAGTTTTCCACTTTACATCATTAGAAAAAATACTTTGAGTAATAATGTGGGATAAGAAAGGATAGCTTGTGGCAGTGTTTGAAAGGATATTTTTAAAATTGTACTGATTCAAAGAGACAACATCTTTTCCCCAAAAGTTCTGTTGTAGGCAATGTTCCACTTGGAATGCTATTTTATCATTTGCTTTTTGTGCAAACAATTATAAACATTTAATAAAGTGGATGGATAAAAAGTTCCTTTTTTATTGTTTTCTACACTTGATTGTTAAATTTTCCATATTCATTACTTTCGCAACTGGCTGTCTGACTGTCATGAGATCCAGGGAACTTTAGCATGATGCATTTTGAGGTAATTTCTGTATACTGCATTTCCACAGGACTTGTACATAAAATATTTTCACTGTATAATACAGCACCTGACTGTATGTTCATTGAATGCTTTTATTATTATATCATCATAAGGTTAAAACAACCTTATTATTTACATCTGAAGTCCAGTGAATTTATTATGAATCTGTTAAGATATTGAGGCTCTAGAAAAAGTGCAGAGAAGAGCAACAAAGATGATTAGGGGACTGGAGGCTCAACCATATGCCAAATGGTTGTGAGAACTGGGAATGTCTAGTCTAACCAAAGAGAAGGACTAGGGGAGACATGATAGCAGTGTTCCAATATCTCAGGAGCTGCCACCAAGAAGGAGGGGTCAATCTGTTCTCCAATGCATGTGAGGGCAAGACATGAAGTAACAGGTGGAAGCTTAAAAAACAGAGGTCCAACCTAGAATTAAGAAGAAATTTCCTGACAGTGTGAAAATTAATTGGTGGAATGGCTTGTCTCCATAGGTTTTCAGTGTTCTGTCACTGGAAGATTTTAAGAGATTGGACAACCATTTATCCAGAATGGTACAGGATCTCCTACTTGAGCAGAGGGTTGAACTAAGAGACTTTCCAATTTGGTTGTTCTGTTATTATGCTCTTATAAATAATAGCCCACAAGTTGGAGGTTAAGGTATTCTTCCTTATCTTCATGTATGTTCCACATATGAGGTTAATGGGGGTACTAATTTTTATGGGGCATGGATGAACATTATACATTGTTAAGATAAATACAATAGACCATATGCTATGCTTATATTTACACTGTTTCATGCTTCTTAGAATTTCTATTCCCTCTTTACAGTTTGAAATGTTGACAGGGTCACTACCATTTCAGGGGAAAGACCGGAAGGAAACAATGGCACTCATTCTCAAGTGAGTAGCAAACTCCCAACTTGTATATCTATCTATAGCTACAGTTTATACTCTTTAACTCAGAATAAACTTTTTGGGTTATGTAAATTGTCTCGTAGAAAATACAAGAAATGACATTCCAAATATATCTAAAATACAGTAGCTAGTAGCCCAGGGACCACTCTTAAATAAGGAGCTGAAAATTCCAGCAGTTTTATCAAAAGTCCAATCCACTTTTAACTCTAACTTGCAATATGGGAACCTATTTAAATTATGGAAATCTTCTGGGATGTTCTCAATGCCCAATAGGCTTTCCATTGTCCTACTAGGGAGATTAGCGCTGCTGCATTATGAGCTGGGTGTTCAAAACATTAGTGAGGAGCTCATTGACTAGCTATATGAAGTCTTAATGTTGTCAGAAATAGATAAGAAATGTGATCTAGCAGAATTATTAGATTACAGTACTATAGTCACATTTGGAAGGGAAGGAGGGAGGGAGGGAGGGAAAGAATGAATGAAGGAAGGAAGGAAGGAAGGAAGGAAGGAAGGAAGGAAGGAAGGAAGGAAGGAAGGATATAAGATTGTTACCTAAATTGGGAAACAACCAATTCAAATTCCAATTTCTTCCATCCCCACCCACACTCCCTTCCCAGTGCAGTTACTTAAGCACACACCTCATTAAACAAAGTTAATCTGTTCCAGTAATCCAGGGGTGTCAAACTCAATTTCATTGAGGGCCGTATCAGCATTGCGGTTGCTCTCAGGGGGCCGGGTGGATATGGCCAGGGTGGGCGTGGCCTACTGGGTGGGTGTGGCTAGAGTGCATATGGCCTACTGGGTGGGCAAGGCCAGCTCTACATTGTTCACATCAAGGGTGCCTATGGAGGCCTGGGCAGGAGTGGGACAGATCTGAGGGTCTCTGGCAGAAGGAGGGTCTCTGTGCCAGGGCCAAGGCAGTGGGGGCCGTTCCCTCACTGTTTCCAGGATGGCTTCGTGGGCCACATGAAACCATTTCGCGGGCCGCATCCGGCCCCCGGGCCTTGTGTTTGACATGTCTGCAGTAATCTCTCTTTGCTCACTCTTTAGCATGGAGAGAAGACTTGTTACTGTGCCCTTCAATCCTTCATTTAACTATAAAAGGATCAAAAAGTGTTTTGCAATGTAATAAATACCTGATTGTTCCAAGTTGTATATTGTTCTAATTGCCCAACATCTTGCAAGTAGGAGAGATGTAGGAGTGCCATATTCAGGCTGCTTGTCGAATCCAGCATTATTCCCTTCAAGAAGGGCTGAAACACGAGCACATCCGTAAACACACACACATACAAACTTAGTATGAACTGGGCCAAATTACCTATGTAAACTTCCAATCCATACGTCAATATCTTCATTGCAATAAATTTGAGTGTTGCAAATGAAAAATGAAAATACCGTATGCGCCATAGAAGTGCATATGTTAAAAAAAATGCACAAAAATGCGTGTGAATGTTCATATAAGATTTTTATTTTGTTTTTTTTTATTTGCCAAATTTTAAATGGCATGGCTGAAAGAACAAGGGATCAGAAGAAAATTTCACAAAAAACAAGACTGAGAGAATAGTCCATTTGCTAACTCTCTCAAATAGAAAGAATTACGACTTAGTATATATAGTCGCAATCTTAAGGGATGATAAATTTTCTATAAATAAGTAGCACAGACATTTAAATTAAAAAGTTTAATAATATTATCCCAAAACCTGGTCTATAGAAAGTTTAAATGTTCATTTGAGACTTCTATATATTTTGGTGATGTATTTAATCATTTACATACATGTGTAGATTTTTTAAAAAAAACAATGTTTTTTTATTCCTGCATTAAAATGTCCTATTTTTTCAGAGCCAAGCTAGGAATGCCACAGTTTTTGAGCATAGAAGCTCAGAGTTTGTTGCGAGCTCTTTTCAAGAGGAATCCATCTAACAGATTAGGTATGGGAATTTATTTTATTACTGCATAACACAGTGGCAAATTTCCCCAGCTGTTTTTCTCTTTAGTTAATTATCATTTAGTCTCATATACGTGATGCAGCTGAACAGTGTATGATGGAGAACTGCAAGGTAATTTCACTTTAATTGATGACATATTTGGGGCTGTTGGAAAAGATGCTACACATGAATAGAAGCACAACATAACATCCACTGACAGATACAGAATACCTGTCAGAATACCTGTAAAAAAGATGTCAAGACTCTAGAAAGGGTACAGAGAAGAGCAACAAAGATGATTAGGGGGCTGGAGGCTAAAACATATAGGGAACGGTTGCTGGAATTGGGTATGTGTAGTTTAAGGAAGAGAAGGGTGAGGGGTGACATGATAGCAGTGATCCAATATCTCAGGGGCCGCCACAAAGAAGAGTCAAGCTATTCTCCAAAGCACCCGAAAGCAGGACAAGAAGCAATGGAGGGAAACTAATCAAGGAGAGAAGCAACCTAGAACTAAGAAGAAATTTCCTGACAGTTAGAACAATTAACCAGTGGAACAACCTGCCTCCAGAAGTGGTGAATGCTCCAACACTGGAGGTTTTTAAGAAGAGACTGGACAGCCATTTGCCTGAAATGGTATAAGGTTTCCTGCCTGAGCAGGGGGTTGGACTAGATGACCTCCAAGGTCCCTTCCAACTTTATTATTATTATTATTATTATTATTATTATTATTATTATTATTATTATTATTATTATTATTATTATTATTTATTATTATTCTCTCGCACAGAGAAGCAAGACCACACAAATGAGCCAGATTTGTGTTCTCACATTTTTTCCATGGTAGGAAAAAATGTAAAATGTAATGTGTTCTCTTAGTTCTGGTGTCTGCTGTAGAATAAATGAAGCTTGATTTTGGCCTGAATGGCTGAGAATTCTTTAATGCAAGTGGTATATTGTTATCTACCAAACTATGCCCAACGTTTTCACAGCCTAATATACTGCTCCCCATGGAATTGCTTCTTGGTTGTGACATTAGATAAGATCACAACTTCTTTTTCAATTTTTTTTCTAATAATTACTGGACGTTTTCTCACAGAATAGTAAGAATAATTAAGCTACGCAATTCTGGTGGCTTTATCAGTCCCATTCAGTTCCTTGTGGTTTCGTGGATAGATCTCTGCAATGTTTATTTATTTGTTTGTTGAGATTTCTAGATCATCCAGAAACAGCTTGAGCCATTTTCTTAGCATTAAAAGGGGTTTGTTATTAACCATCTTCTAGGAAATTTCTGAACAAGGAGTGAATGAAATTTGGGGATCTCGTTACATTTCTTTCAGTGAATTAGCTATCATATAGTGCAGTGTTTTTCAACCTTTTTTGGGCAAAGGCACACTTGTTTCATGAAAAAAATCACGAGGCACTCCACCGTTTTCCGCACCGTTGGACCTCCCCATGGTCGCTACACGAACGGTCGTAAGTCGAGGATGACCTGTGTTCTCAAGGGGTTGGACTAGATGACCTCCAAGGTCCCTTCCAACTTATTATTATTATTATTATTATTATTATTATTATTATTATTATTATTAGCCTCTTTATTTCATTTTATTTTATTTTGGGACTTTTGTTTGTTTGTTTTTGCTGTGAAGGAAAAGGAAAGCTTGCATTTCTTTTTAATTTATCTTTCTGTATTTTCTTTTTTCTCCTTTTCTTTCTTCCTTCCTTCCTTCCCTCCCTCTCTTTTCTTTCTTTATCTTCCTTCCTGCCTTTATCTCTCCCACTTTCTTTCCCTCCCTCTCTCAATTTCTTGCTTTCTACTTGTTGTGGAAACTGGAAGCTACTTGCATTTCTTTTTAATTTTTCTTCCTGCTTTTTTCCTTCCTTCCTTCCTTCCTCCCTTCCTCTCTCTCTCTCTTTCTTTTCTATTCTCCTTTTTTTCTTTCTCCCTCCCTTTTCCCCTTCCCCCTTTTTCCTTTTTTCCCTTCCTTTTTTCTTTCTTTCTCACCTTTACCATCAAAAGCACTTCACTCCAGAGGGGGAGGGGAACCCCAAAGGTTTTTAATTGCTTTGGTCCAAAGGACATTTTATTATGCAACGTATCAAAAGGACAGGTTAAAAAAAATCAGCCATGTAATTTTTCAGACGCAAGCGAAGCCTCCAAGAGCGAAGCGGTCAGATCCCTCTATTTTGGGCTGGGGCAAGGGGTCGCGGCGAGCAAAGAAAGTGGAGCCAGGCAGCCGACCAGGCGGGAGTCTCGCATCCTCAGCCGCACGGGGAGTAAGGAGTAAGCGGCACGTGCTGGGGAAGAAGAGCTTTTAAGAACATTGCAGGCAACCAACCATGTGACAGCTCAGGCGAGCCGGGCTAGCCGCCCGTCCGTCCTCTTCCGATAAGCGAGCCGGTCGCCTCTCCCCAGCTTCTCTCTCTTCAGCAAGAGACCCTCCGAAGCCAGAGAAGGGGGCGGAGCTACGCTGCCGTGAGCCCTGGTGCCTAGAGAGGTCGAGCCCACTTCTTTTCCCAGGCTTTTGCTTCCAGCAAAGTAGGGCCGTCAGCTTAGTCAAGGCTCCGGTGCCCAGCGCTCCCCGCCAGAGAGTCTTGCAGCGCCGCTCCGCCCGCGGCTGTTCCTCCTCCTCCTCCTCTCACCGCTGTCTCCTAGGTCAGTGTTTTTTCAATTTTTCCCACGGCACACCAGGCAACATTTCGTGGCACACTAGTGTGCCGCGGAACAGTGGTTGAAAAACACTGATATAGTGTTTGACTCAAAAGCTTATCTGGAGAAGACATACAGAAATGAGAAGAATTATTTCTGGATGGGCAAGCTGTGTGCTGCATTTCGGATGTTTGAAATAATAATACTATTAATTCTATTGTTCACAATTTCAATTTCATAAATTTGAAATGGAAATAGGAAGACAAACATGTTCCTGCATTGGGCATACTGCACACTCCCACACTCCCCACTCCCACCCTGATCTTTCCATTGAAATAATCACTGGACAAAGTAGACTAACTGTAAAGAAATGGAAACATTCCAAAGCTATATTACTAGATTCAAAATAGTCCTGAAAGAAGTGTGATGATAACCAACAAAACAGTAAGTCTTGTTCTGCTGCTCCCAATACTAGTATTTGAAGGGGGAGCTGTTACCAGGATTTTTGGCAGCTCATTTCATGACCATCTGGCTTAGCTATACATCTTCCATGTAATAATGCATGGAAGAGGGGAAAAAAACTGCCTTGGATTTTCTTTCCCTGCTTAACTCTGAAAGTTTTTGCTAGAAATAGCAGTACGAAAGAGAAAGATGCACCATTATGTGGAAGACGTGTAACTGTAATGTGTTTTAGATAACATTAGTTTGCATTTCTGACATTAGGTATACACTGCATGTCTCTCAATTGCTGTGAGAAATTAAGGAAAGCACATGCCTCCTGAAACCAAGATTGCAAAAAGACTCAGAACTGGAAAAGTCCATGAGCAATTAACCCGTCCTTTGCCTAATTGCTTCAATCCAACTAGCAAAACAGTACTCTTGAGTACTGTCTTGCTAGCTATAGAATATGTTGCTTTAAAAAACAACATTATTTTGCCATTTCCCCTAGGTTACTGATGGAATAATTGAAACAGAGAGAGAGATATGGAAAAAAAATGAAATTTATGATCCTATTGCATTATTAACAAGATTGAAAGCTGTGATTCAAGAAATAACTCATTCTCTCTTATCTACTATGAACTTGGATGACCATAGACTGGGGTCCCCAGCCTTTTTGGTCTCTAGGGACACTTGGAAATTTGCAAACATATTGAGGGTGACCTTGCAAAATAGCTGTTGGGATTGTTCTCCATTCACAAAACGTTTACATGGGGAACATAAAAAAAAGTTTAGCAGAATGCTACCTGCCACTCTCTCTAGTAACTCACCTCATTTGCATCCACAATGTTCTCAAATATCTTTGCCTGTTTTTTGGCCAAGCAGTCCTTTTCCTAGTAAGTATTTGACTTTTTCTGTTCCTTCGTATATTCAAAGAAAGCTTGCAGAACCCATTTGAAGCCCAAAGATGTTCTTGAAAATAAGTATGAAAATGGAAGCTGGTGCTTTGATTTGCAGTATGCTCGCTTTACATGCTTTACATTTCCTATAAAATCAGGAGGGGCAGGCAAACTGTTTCTATGGAAAGAACTTATTGTAGGACACAGAAGACTTCATGGGTACCAGATGAGAGCTTTTGGAGACAAAGTCTGTCAGACTTGTTCTAAAAGGAGTTTATTTCCCAAAGCTTAATTTAAAATTGTAAATTAAATTAAAATAAACATATATATTTAAATAAATTTGTAAATTAAAAAAATCTTTGTGATGGTAAGAAAAACCATGCCAGTTGGTCATTCTTATGGCCAGGCTTGCTGAGGATTACGTGAATGGAGGCCAAGCAAATTTAGAAGGGTAATCTAGTTGAAAGATTTCAGCACACGTGGAATTCTTTCACTTGTTGCTTTTTTCCTCAGCTTGTTTAATTATTCAAAGGCTAAAAACAACAAAGATGCTCTCCAGAGTCACTCCCCAGAGGGAAATGGGCAAAATATAAATTTAATAAATAAATAACAACCTCAGGTCTCCCTCAACTTTTAAGTCTTCGTCTTTGTGCAAGAGACAGACAGCCACACTCAAGATGTAACCAATAGGTTCTATGTGTTCAATGATCTCTCACCAGCAGGAAAGCCATTTTTGAGCAACAGACAAACAAACATAGAGAACCTCTTTTGTCTAGTAGCTAGACATAGTCTACACAGCCACTTATTGATAGGCTTTTAACCAAGCAGACTCTTCTCCAGAAAATTATAGGTGTTCAGAAGCAAAGGGAAAAGCACAATACGCTTCCAAACAACTGCTTTGATTCTCCATTGCAGTATCTTTTAAATGCCACTCCGGAAAATGGAAATTGCTTGAACAAAATGTTCATCCTCTAAACTGCTGCATAATCCTTCTTCTAGGTGCTCTTCTCCATTAGGATAACGAATGCTCCAATTAAATATATGGCTCAGTTAAATCCAAGTTGCTTAATGATTTTTGAGTACCTGTTGTTTAAAAAAAATGCTGAATCAAAGGAATTAAACAAGCTGAAGTGAAGAAGAGAGGCATAAATAGATTGGAAGAGACTGAAGTTCTTCAGACTTTTCTTCTGCTCAGAAAAAGGCAGAAATGCCCAATCTGAGAATTTTGGGGATTCTAATGCACATCTGGAATTACGCAAATTTCCTGTACTGTACGGAAGGAAATGTCTTCAATGCTCTATAAACTACAAAAGAAGCAATTACAATGCAGATGCAATTCTGTTAAACAAACCTTAAACATTTTAAAACTATGGAGCTATTTTAATTTGGCTTTTGGAGAGTCTAAAATTAAATGTGCTCTTGAGTATTTTAATAGCTTGAATATTAAAATGGGGATTAGATACATATTGGTTTGTGTATTAAGCAAATGAGTTATTTGTACTTGGAGGAGGGCAAGGCTCTGCACATTGGTGCACTTTAGTCCCACTCCATTTTATCCATTTACTGTAAATGCAGAATGTGCTATGAGATGGCTTAAACTCTTTATCCACTGAGCTTTGTAACTTGATATGTGGATTTGAACTAGGCTCTCAATAGAACTAGTCCCACCCTTAATTTACATGTTATCTTTTTTGTCTATATCAATATATTAATATATTCTCACATTCTAACTAAGTAGACAATCAGTAATTCAATTATAATATTTTGCTTTACTATTTAAAGAAAATTAACTGTAATAATTCAATGCAACAATTAACAATAATTCAACAATTTCAACATTCCCAAAGTCTCTGCTCTCTTGTTTTTGCCACTCTACATCTCTTGATGGGGAGTTATAAAAGACAAACTCAGAAAAAAAACCTTGTGCCCTCTGTGTCTTCTTTTCAATTCCTTGGCAGGTGCAGGCCTTGATGGAGTTGAAGAAATTAAACGTCATCCCTTTTTTGCCACCATTGACTGGAATGTAAGTAGTTTACCCAAGTGATCTATTGTACAATGCGATTAATCAATCACACAGTTAATTTAAAAGTTCTCCTAGAAAATGGCAGCCAAATCCAGTATTCTAAACAATGTTTCCCCATTCTAAGTACCCTATGCAATTTAGCAGCAGCAAAAATCTTTTCTGGGTATAATTTGATGTCCTCTAGATCAAGGGTCTCCAAACTTGGCAACTTTAAGACTTGTGGACTTCAGCTCCCAGAATGCCCCAGCCAGCATGGGGAAATGGCTGAACATGGCTGACTGAGGAATTCTGGAAGCTGAAGTCCACAAGTCTTAGAGTTGCCAAGTTTGGAGACCTCTGCTCTGGATATGTCAGACTCCAAATTTCCAGCCTGCAGGACATTCAGATAGATTGAAATCCTATCCATCTGGAGAGCACAGAGCTAGGGAAGTTATTCAGGGACCCCACTAAAGCCGTTTGGTGATACAGTGAAGAATACAAAAGAGGGATTCTGTTGCTAAATGGTAACCAAGAAGGCTGAGAACACATGGCTTTCTAAACAAGCATCATTAAATGGCAGGAAACAACTTATAGTCTGGGTCAACTATGGAGCTAATGAAAGGGCAACAGTATGTAATCCAGGCCTGATAGTCATAGGCAACCATATCCTGGTTCTGTCCCTATCTAGCGATCCCTGCTAAGGATTTCTCATTGGAGTACCTACTCAGTAGGATCACCAGAGACTGCCATTGCTTTTATACCACAAGTTTTTGAAAGGCTATGGCTCTTTGTGGCTGGAAGAATATCAATGGTGCAAACAATTTGAAGACCCTGGACAGCTGTTCTGTATTTTTCTTAGAGTTCTGCGTGGAAGGAAAAAGACAAGGCACTGTAGGAAGACACAGACAGTTTTCTTTGTACACCTCCCCAAACTTTGGAGGTCATTTTATGAATGTCTGCTATATGGTTTCATAAGGTCAGATAGGCTCCTGATCACTAGAGGCTGGCTGTCTTTGAGACACCTTATACAAAAGTACACACTGTACTACTGGTATAATGCCATGGAATATATGATGGATATAAAGTGAGTAGCATGAGACTGCAAAATGTGAATGCCTTTAGGCCAGAATAATAATAATAATAAACTTTAAAAAAATTGAAAACTGAGTTTCCTTGCAAGGTATAATCTTCTGAGACTTAATAATCAGCAGTGGCAGGGCTGGATATAAAAGTAGGCATGCCCCCTTCTTTGTGCCACTTTCTTTTCTCTAAATGTACTTCTTCCATCCAATAAACTTACACCAATGCTGTTGTCTGATCCAAATTGCCTGATTTTATTTCCTTGCTGGAGGAAAATTTGGTACAAGAGCCTAGAATCCATAATACTAAGGGCAGAGGCATCAAAATTAGGACGTATGAATGGCCCACAATCTGATTTTCTAAATCTGTTCAAATTATTGATTCCTTTAAAAGTCTGTTCATGCTTGCGCAAAAGTTCGTCTCATCACTTAATCGAAGGGAATGTATTCAGTTCAACACATCAGAATGACTCAGCTGTTCAATCTAACTACTTTGTAATTGTACCTTAACAAATCTTGATAGAAATGTAGTAGGAAGCAAAGCAGCATCATGCTACGCAAACCCCTTTACAATTAATCATCCCATTTGATATTTTGGATATATATGTGAAGTTCAGCTGAAAACTATGCTGTCGTATTACGCATAACAGAGGTAATATATCACCATTTAATATAGTTGATATCATCCATGGCCAAGGTTGGCATCTAAAATAAATATGTTCTTTAGATTTCATTCAGAGATGCTCAACCTTGTAAACTTAGTTGATATTGGATATAGTTAATATGATTACTAGGCAGGTATTTAATATTTTCCCTTTCTCTCACATTAACAATTATAATTTGGTAATTAATTTAGAAGTCTCTAAAGAGTGTATCCAAGGATTTGGCAAGGTCCTATGTGATCCCAAATTACAGTCTGTGCACTTTAGATTTAATTAAATAGAATATGATTATTTTCTAGTCTTCTATGGGTGGGGGTGGGGGGGAGAGAGATGATCATACACTGATCCTAAAGGGAGAAAAAAACTGTAAAATCAGAGAGGCTTGTTTTCACATAATTCAGCATATAATTTAAAACTCAGTCTCTCTGGAATCCATCCAGATTGATGGTGAATAAAGTTCTAATATGAATATTCCAGCCTGGTTGTATTTGCAACATAAGATTTTCCTTCTGTCTTCATTTAGGTAACACCTCTTTGAAGAAAAGTGTTTCAATACAGTTTTAATAATGCATTTAAAAAGAAGACAATCACATGACTTTATAGTTTTTAGAATATGTACCAGCATGAGTTCTGAAACTAGTTCTAGCCTTCTTATAATGATGTTTCCAGCTGCTAAAAAGACAGCTCTTCTTCATGAATAGAAAAAGAAAAGGATTAGAAGAAGAAATGGAGCCAATGAAAGTGCTTGGTTTGTCCTGGTCACTGTTGTTATGGAATAACATAATATGACCTTATGCCTTAATCAGATATGACCTTATGCCTTAATCAGAAGCTTTATATGCATTGATCAGTCCCTCACAAAATTTGGTATGAGTCAATCCTAAAGAGTCAAGATATGAATAATGATATTTTTGATTGAGGAGAAAAATTTCCTTACGGTCACTATTGGATAAGTCCCAAAGTATTAAACACATTTTCATGAAATGGTTAAAAGAAAAGCAGTAGCTTTTTAATTGCCCTCATCGTATTGTAGTATTTCTATTATTCTAAGAAACATACAGTAATTGAGACATTGTTTGAGAATTAAAATAATCCTGTGCTATAGCCAACTAATTAGACAATTCGTGTTTAAAAAGCAAAACATGCATTCTTTCCTGTAATGAAACAAGTAACGTTTTGACAGTGTTTAATTGAGTAATCTTGTGTTCATATTACACCAGAACCCTTTATATAATCCCCATTATATTTGTGAAATGGGTACTGAGATCTGCTCACAGCATCCTCCAATATTCCACTAGAGCTTATTAGTTAGGGTGTGCTGGCACTGACCCATTGACACCAGGCTGGCACAAAGGGAGACAGGTCTTGGGCATTCCTGCCATATTTGCAGAATTCAAGTAACTCAGAAAGCCAGGTGGCACTACTTAATTGCAATTCAGCTCAAAACTCCATGAGCGTATAATTATGCCACAGTCCTTTAAGGAAGTTACAGAAGGAACAAAGTAAACAAGCCAGAAGTCTTTGTGGTGGAGACTGCAGAGGTGATAGATCCTGGCCCACAGATGGCATCATCTACCCACAGCACTTTCACTATAGCCTTTAACTTTCCATTTTTTCCTTAGGATCTCAGGCTCCAGCATAGGATATGAATTATTCAATTCCATAAGGCTGTGCTGGACTTTGGTTTCAATCTCCCCAAGGTGCTTGAAGGTGCAAAGGACTTCTACAGCACTTTAAAGCAACTGTATCTTTTCCTGGGATTGCAAGGCAGCAGAAATGGCACAGCTGATGTGATGTGTATGGTCCAAAGACAGAAGCACTGTACAACCCTAATATTTAATAAAACCCTGGCTTTTGCTGCATCTGGTACAAAGATTTTAAGGAGGAATGGAGGTTTTGTCCAGCTGTTTGTGGCAAGAGTATTGTTCATGAAAATCCTTTATTATATTATTATATTAAGCATATTTTAATTGCTATGACTCACTATCTTTCTATTTCTGGAAGGCACCTGAAGATCAGCCCAGTGTTCGTAGATGTCATTAGGAGAATGCACACATTTAAACAGGATGGGAATGAATACATGGGGGGGGGGAAGAGAGCATAAGGGTGTGGGGTCCTTGGTGCTCTCTGAGCTTTGTTGTTGCTTGCTGATGTTTTGTTACCTGACTAGATAATATCTTCAGTGTTAGAAGGGAGTAGGGTTTGCTCTTTATTTATATACAATAGCTTGTCCTGTCACTGTTGGTGAGGGTGTTGAGGATGGAGTAAATCAGGAGTCTTCAAACCTGGCCCTTTTATGGCTTGTGAACTTCAACTCCCAGAATTCCTCAGCCAGCATGCCTGGCTGAGGAATTCTGGGAGTTGAAGTCCACAAGTCATAAAAGGGCTAAGTTTGAAGATCCCTGGAGTAAATCAACCATCAATAGACATGTAATATTTACACCCCATTCAAAAGAGTCAATAAAAAAGTGAAAAAGGAAACAAAAAGACCAGAACAACTCCTGACTAGCAATGGGTTCCCAGCAGGAATAAACACCAGGATGAACACCAGACAATTAAGCAGTACCAATGTCCTAATCGAGGAATTACCAAATCAGACAAATAATCAAGAAGTAAACAACACCCTAATCAAGGAATTACCAAGGGGAAACCACACTCCCACCAATACTGACAGGGCAAACTGTTGTATATAACAGAAAACAAGCAAACAACCAAGCTCAGAGAGCACTAAGGATGCACACTTCAGCCCTGAGGTACGTACGTTCTCTTCTATTGGTAGCATAAGGATGTGCTGCTGCTTGGATTTCAGGTTCCATATCCTGTTTTAGGATGTGTGCAAAGGAACTGCCTCTCCGGAATAGCTTGCAAAAATGGAAGGTAAAGATTGCAAGCATAGGATCTGTTTCCATAGAAATAGATGCCTCGAGTTCTTTGTAAACAGGTCCTGATCAATGTACCCTTCTCATGTATAGGACCAACAGGTGCAACCTTGCTGTTCTCATTCATTTCCATCATGGGCATTCAGGACAGGAAATGACTATATACTCTTTGATTTAATTAAAATGAATTTCCTTTCAGGATGATTACCAGGTGCATACCAAGGCTGTTGATGTGACAGTCTCTCAAGTTCTGCTTATGTGTAAAGCTAAAGTTGAGTTACATGAGGTGTTCTTGACTTCATGAGGAAGGATATTGCTCAGTATGTGATTCTTAGGGATTTCCTTATTTTTTTTCTAGTGTTTCATTCAAGTCACAGCACAGCAAATGCTAATAGCCCCTTAAACTTGCAGTGGACTCCTGAGCAAAGATGTTGGACGCTTAAAACAAAAAATAAAGACTTTGTAAGGAAATATGTCCGTGAAGGCAGCATTTCAAACGCTATCCAAATAAATCTATTTGTCAAAGCTAATAAAACAGTTGTGAAAACCTTAGGGAAAAATAAGACTATTTCTTCTGCTGCCGCTTAAAAATTGTTTTTATTTTTTTTAAAGTTTTATTATCGTTATTTTAACATGTATCTGATATATCCTTGCCGTAGATAACCACATCTGAATAAGCTTCTTCAAAGACGTCTTCATACAGTTGAAAACCCTGATAATACGTAGTTCTGGTTTCAAGAAGAAAACCAAATTAGTAAATGCTGAATTCTCAGATATTCAAAGATAACTTCCAATGTAATGCTTCATCTTCCTTGCAAAACAGTTCTCTCAGTTAATGTAATATACAATTTGTATTGGACACATCAGTGTGCAAAGTCCTTTATAAATAGCATATTTTACCATCTATATATTTACCATCTCTATATATTTTTATATATTATTTATTTATTTATTTATTTATTTATTTATTTATTTATTTATTTATTTATTTGAAAAATTTATATTGCTGCCTACTCATGACTCAAGGCAGCTTACAGGAAATAAAAAAACAATATAAAAGAGGTAAAAATAATAAAAAATAACTCCCCACTCCCTCACCCCGGCGACAACACACACTTATACCATCCATTTAATGGGTTCCATCCCACTCTGGATTCCCCAGGCCCGCTGGCAGAACCACGTCTTCAGGGCCTTCTAAAAGAGTGTCAGAATGGAGGGCAGTGTAATTTCTGCAGGGATGATGTTCCAGAGAGAGGGTGTCACCATGGAGAAGGCCCTTCTTCTGGATCCCGCCAGATGTATCTCCTTAGGAGTCGGGACCCATAACATTCTTTGTCTTCCCATTCTAGTGGGTCTTGTAGATGTGACCGGCAAGAGACGGTCCTTCAGATAACTTGGGCCCAAGCCAGGAAGGGCTTTGAAGGTGACAACCAGCACCTTGAATTGCACCCAGAAGCAAATAGGCAACCAATGTAGCTCCCGCAGGAGAGGTGACGCATGTGCACACCAAGGACTGCACCAAACCATGCAGGCCACTACATTTTGCACCAACTGCAGCTTCCGGATGCTTTTCATAAATACATCAATATGTATTCAGCTCAAAGTGATGAATACAACAGAATAGGCTGATCTTTGAATTAGGATTCATAAGTCTGAGCAATGGGCTTACATGTTTAAAAACCAGAGACCAAACCTACTGATTCACATTTATGTCAGGTAATGAATGCATTACTTTATTACAGTAGTTGATACTGAGCATCTGCACTGTCCTTTTCAAATTACAGCCTGTGAAAATGTCACTAAAGGCAAAATATGCTGAGCACATTTTGCTTCTGTGGAACTGCTTCCCTCTCCCCTGTAATGAATGAACTATACCAATAAAAACCAGGCTACTGTTTTTCAAATACTTTCAAACGTGCAGATAGATTTTAATGTACAGTTAAAACTTCTGAAAAGCACAGTCCTATCTTGCCACAAGGAAAATAAGTCTAGTTGATTGTCATGGAAACTTAGCCTAAGTGGGGAAAATATTGCAGCTTTGTACTTTCTCTTGTGCGATGCTGCTAAGCATAAAACGTCAATTTCTCCCTTCCCCTGTATTAAACATGAAATATATTTCCCCAAATCAGAATGCGGCGAGCATAGGAAGCACTTTTCTTGATTAGCTGTTCCTTCAAGCAGCTTTCTGCAGTAAAAACTATTATTTTAATTGATTTATTTCAATTTAATTTATTGCTTATTAATTATTTGGCTCACAGCTGTTTTCTAACTCAAAGGTCCCTTATGGCAAGAGAACTAACCTCTGTCTTGCTTTGCTCTTATATAGAAACTGTACAGAAGAGAAATCAAACCACCATTTAAACCTGCAGTTGGTCGGCCAGACGACACTTTCCACTTTGATCCTGAATTCACCTCAAGGACCCCAACAGGTACTTACCAAGGAATCATAGCAGTAGATTTGCCATTAATTTTTCATTTGTTTTAAAAAATATATCAACCAAAACTAGCCAAAATATATCTACAATTTAAAGATTACTTCCCTCCCTCCCTCCTTCCTTCCTTCCTTCCTTTCTTCCTTCCTTCCTTCCTGTCCGTCCGTCCATCCATCCATCCATCCATCCATCCATCCATCCATAAAACCAGTTATCTCAAATGAGTGGGTTGATTTTACCTCTGGATGTCTTACAACTTGCGAATAATAAAAATGTTTAAAAACGTAAGACCCACAGCAGTGGAGAATTATAAAGCATAAACAGCAATCCATATAAGCAGGAGACAGCCTCCCTCATGCACCGTGGCCCCAAGCTCAGGCACAGAAACCTGTCTCCAGAGCTTGCCAGAAGGCCAAAAGGCACAAAGCCAATTCCATCTCCAGAAGGATGAGATTCCAGAGGGCAGATGCCACAATAGAAAAGGCTACCATCCTCAGCAGTCAGCTTGACACTCCTTGGCAGGCAGAACCCAGAACATGCCCCTTTTGCCTCACTGGATAGGATGGGTAGAAACAACACACTACTAATCCTTTGTAAGTGATCGTTATGAGTCTGGGGAGTTACCATTATACTTTCAAATTTGCTGTCACTTCCAGAAGAATCTGTTAACCTTGTACTCACCTAGACTCACTGTTGGGATTTTATGGTGCGGCTGAATTAGAGAATTAGAATTACTACTGTATAGTGTTTTCCACAATTTCTTCCTAGTGTTTCTGGATAGCGCTTGGAGTGGTCCTTCTGGAAGGACTCTCCACACTCTCTAGGGTTCTGTATTACTACACAGTTTCTTCCCATTAATTCTTTCATGTATAACCTACTGGAAAATGCTTTTGCATTTAAATTCTGCACTCCCACAAATCCTCAGATGGATGAAGCATTGCATGCAAAGAATTGTACAAGCAGTTGTGCAGTTCACTGGTAAAAAAAAAGAAAAGAAAATTATGGGTAGCCTGTTTTTCTGGCATCTAAATAGTTTAAAGCAGGGGCATCCAATCTTGGCAACTTCAAGACTTGTGGACTTCAACTCCTAGAATTCCCCAGCCAGCATGGGTGGTGAAGTCCACAGGTCTTAAAAGTTGCCAAGATTGGACGTCCTTGCTTTAAAGGCTTTTGGCAGAAAGTCACTTGGTTCCTCTTAATTCTCCTTTTTAACAGCTGGTCTCAGTACATTCAGAGTTTTCACTCTGGAAATTGTGATGCAGCTTTACGTTGAAGCAAATAGAGAAGGATGCATGTCTCCATGTTGAAAATAGTGTGGCTGGATTCTAGTCTTCAAACTGCTCCTTTTATAACATTGCTAGGGAAAATAATACTGGAGAAATGGTTGGAATCTCCTGTCTCTTGAGTCATCTCTCATCTCCTCTTCAGATTCCCCAGGTGTCCCTCCAAGTGCCAATGCTCATAATCTCTTCAGAGGATTCAGCTTTGTGGCATCCAATTTGGGGCAGGAACCTGTACAGCAAGAACCACATAAAGTCACAGTTCATCCAATTGTCCAGGTATGAACTTGGCTGTATAGTTGCTATACCTCTTTCACTTCATCTAGATGTGTTAGGTAACGGTAAAGGTTCCACCGCACATGCGTGCTAGTCGTTTCCAACTCTAGGGGCCGGTGCTCATCTCTGTTTCAAAACCGAAGAGCCAGCGCTTGTCCGAGGATGTCTCCGTGGTCATGTGGCCGGCATGACTAGACGCCAAAGGCACACGGAATGCTGTTACCTTCCCACCGTAGTGGTCCCTATTTTTCTACTTGCATTTTTACGTGCTTTCGAACTGCTAGGTTGGCAGAAGCTGGGACGAGTAACAGGCGCTCACTCTGTTACGCGGCACTCGGGATTTGACCCGCCAAACTGCCGACCTTCAGATTGACAAGCTCAGCGTCCTAACCCACTGAGCCACCGCGTCCCTAGATGTGTTACTGTAGCATAAAAAAACATTAAGAAAAACAGCTAGGATTGGAGAAATTTGCCTGTCTAAAATAGATTCAAAGCTGGGGTGACTTTGAGCTAGTCATTTTTTCTTAATTCACTCTACCTCATAGGCTTGTTGTGGACTAACACTGGAAGCTTATGGATCTCACTTTGAATTCCTGGAGGAAAGATGTGATATAAATTTAATAAGTCATAATCATTTGTTGCTATCATCACCATCTTATAGAAGTGGATTTCTTAATTTGGCTATTTATTTGTGAGCAAATTCTTTTATTATCCAAATGTCCACTATTTCAGGTAATAGTAGAAATATTCATTGCATCTAAAATCTGCTAAATAGAATCTCTTAAATTTAGGTTTTATTGTAGTAGTTCAAAATTCTATAGCTTGTGGAAACCCCATTTACAAAAGATGTCAGATTTAGTCCTTTAGTTCTGCTTATACAAGCAGGGACACACAAACAAGCACTTTCATAGTTCATCATGACTTTATTACCCTAAATATAATTTGTGCTTGTCCTGCTGTTTCTTTTGCTTGTGCAACGTTTAGTATCCTCCAGACATTTTAGACAGCCACAGGTAGTAATGGCAGCAGATTGGGGGATTTGTAGTAAAAATCATTGTTTTCTCCTGCTGTAGCAAAACACACACATTGCCACTACTTGTGCTTTTTCTCTGAGCATTAAGTCAAAAACAATTACTCTTTCTATTTCTAGAAATTAATTCAAGGCTTTTAGTCACTTGAATTGGTTGAAAGTGTTCTTCAGTATCTGTTTTTAACTATGCTAGCTTCTTTGAGAGCTTTCTACATAAAAAATGGGATAATAATTACAATAATCTTCTATTACTAAATAATGTCTTATAATTTAAGTACTTATAATTTAAGGTGGTAGCAGTGAGAAAGATGGGGAAGGTGTGTCATTAGCCCCCTCCCTCCAACTTGCTAGAATCCTCCCTGGGATCTTCTTTGCCTCAGCTGTCCAGGTGTGGCTGTTTAATCCAGGTGAAAGATTCTTCCTGGCGAGTAGTTGAATGAGCTGACTCCCATTTTCTGAAATCTGGATGGGTAGAGCAGGAGATGCCCCTTGTAGGGCAAGGCTTTAAAATAAATAGTTCCAGTTTTATCTTTTAATTGGGCTTGCTAAGCCCAAGCACTTTTGGAGTACGACGTGATTGATTATACATTAAGTTAGAATAAAGAAAAGAATTTTTTTTCTTCATAACAGCAGCAACGTAAGGATTTGAAAGGACAGTATCATTGCCATTTAGTTTCAAACCAAAGATAACACTACTATGTAATTAGACTGAGAAATCAGAAGGAAAGGGGGGGGAGAGAACAGAACCAGACTTTAAATTATCCCAGATAGAATAAACTGCTACTTAAAAGAATATTCTCACAAACCTATTAAACATGTAACTTCCAGGGTTTTCTAGGTCAGGGCTTTTCAACCTTTTCACCCATTGTACCACTTTTAGGATATGGCAACATCCAAGTACCACCAGTCGCCTAGCAAGGTGTCAAAAACCTGATGACCAAAAAAAAAAGATGAAGTACAGGCAGTCCTCGACTTACAACAGATCTAAGATGGCGGACGTGCGGGCGGATCTGTTTGAGTGAGCTCTGCAAGTCTCAGAAAATAGGTGTCCTAGGAGCCCCCCAGGGGTGCTTGCACCCTCTGGGTTGGGGGATAGTGAGTGCAATTGCTTAGGCAGCTGAAGGATGAAGGTTTTCGATTCCGTTAGCTGCCAGCTCTGCCGTTTTTTCGACTGGAGGCTGGTGGCGCCTACCTGCTCCCTCGGGCGTTTTTCGGGCCGTTTTCGCGGGCCTGGTGGTTGCGGCGGCCGGCGGCTTCGGCAGCGGCATCTTCGGCGGTGGCGGACCCGGCGTTCACGGGAGGTCCCTAGCTGCTGGCGGCCTTGGCGGAGGCGTTTCAGGCCGTTCCGGGCCGCTTCTGTGTCCGGCTCGGTCTTTCGCGGCTCTCCCTCGGCTGTGGCGACGGCGGCGTTGTTGGTATGTTCCGGGGACGACGGGGACGGCGGCGGCGGCGGCGTTCTCCGGGGCCGTTTTGGGCCTGCCTTTCCATCGACCGTTCGCTGGGCATCCTCGGCGGTTGTGGAGCCGGCCTTCGGATGGTCCCTCGCCTCTGTCGGTCCCGGTGGAGGCGCTTCGGGCCGTTCGGGCCGCTTCAGTGGTCGGCCTGGTCTCCCTCGGCTGTGGCGGCAGCGGCGTTCCTGGCTCGCTTGGATTGCGACGGGGATGGCGGCGGCGGCGGCGGCGGCGTTGTGCCGGGGCCGCCTTAGGCCTCCCTCTCCACCGATTGTTTATTCTCGGCTCCATCAGCGTCCTGGCGGCGGCAGCAATGGCGGCGGCGTCTGCAACAACGCTCCGGTGGTGGCGGTGGCCCTGGTGGCTCAGCGGCGACGCTGTAATCAACTTATTGTTTCCTCTGCTTGCTTTGTTTTTTCTGGATGGCCTGGTACTCTTACTTCTGTTGGTGGCCTCGAGGGTCCCTGGGCTAGCCGGTTAATCCCGGTGGACCCCAGTGGAGCCCAATGGTCCTTTGAAAGATCTATGTTTCCCGTGATACCAGTTGTGACTCTGGCTGGTGCCATTGGATTTGTGGACCCAAAAGAACTAGATAATTTGGAAGACCCCAATGACTGCAGAATTGGCCATGATCAACTTTTTCGAAGGACAGAGCAGCGAAGGATTTGGCCACCTAGTAGTGCAGACTTTGATGATGTAATATACGATTCCATCCCTGCCTTCGGACTGTTCTCTATTGCCATTCACATATCGGCCCCAAAGGTTTCAGAGTTCCCTGGGTACTGGCCACAGTGAGAGGGTGGCCTGAACTTCATCTGCTGCCCCTAGAGGTGAGAGCTCTAGGGGACATGCTGTACCCAGGATGGATGTTTCGGACCATTCCCCCCCCTGGTATAGGCTTTCCAACCGTCGTGAGAGGGCGGTGGTTGGCCTGTCCTGGGGTGACACCCAGCTGAGTGGCAGCGGCTGGGTGGAGGCTCGGGACTTCTATTTGCTCTCTGTTTGGTTCCTCCTTAAATCAACTGATTATGGACTGCCTATATCTGGACTGCTTTATGCCTTGTTTTAGGTACTCCTCTACGGACTTGCTCGCCCTCAGGGGTGCTCCCCCTTCCTGGAGGCGGCCCGCCTTTCCAGCCGAGTATAATCTCGAGGAAGGTCCCATCTATTGGGATCCTGAGAGATGGCCGGGCACGGCTATGGGCCTCCGACGTAAACCTAATAGGAGGTCCTTGATCTGTTTTTTGTCAAAATTCTTTTGGGGGTTAGGGAGGAGGGAGGGTTCTTTTTTTGGTGGTTTGGACGAGGGGGGCAGTCCAACTACCTTTGTTCAGGCTAGTGCTGAGGCTGATCGCGGAGGGGAGGAGCGGGGGTCGGCTGCTTCTGGGGCTCCAGGGCCAGTCGTGGGATTGTCCATTCCCACGACGATAGGGAATGGCAGCAGGTGTAGGAACAGAGGGCCGTATCGGTCTCAGGGAAGGCCTCTCCGCTGTTTTCAAGCGGTGAGGCACTCCGACCCTCTGGTTCCGCCCCGAGGTCCCGGGAGTGAGGATGAGCAGCCTCCTGAGCTCCGGCTGGTGTATTTGAATGCCAGGTCGGTCGTTAATAAGGCTCCTCTCGTTCGAGACTTGGTCGAGGGTGAGCAGGCTGACCTGGCTTGCATCACGGAGACCTGGTTGGGCCCAGAGGGCGGTGTACCTCTGGTTGATCTTTGCCCACCAGGTTTCCGGGTGCTGCACCGGCCTCGGGCTCAGGGTAGGGGTGGGGGAGTGGCTGTTGTTGTGAGGGAGACCTTGTGTCCGCGGGAGGCCACCGTTCCCCAGACAGTCGGGTGTGAGTCTCTCTTTTTGAGATGCGGCCCTGGTGCGCAGTTGGGCTTGCTGCTGGTGTACCTTTCGCCTAGTCACGCAGCAGCAGCCCTGCCTGAGCTGCTTGATGTCCTCTCTGGGCTGGTGGTTGAGTTCCCGAAACTTATAGTTTTGGGGGACTTCAACCTACCATCGCTGGGAGGATCATCTGAGTTGGCTCGGGAGTTCATGGCTTCCATGACGGCCATGGACCTGACGCAAGTAATTACGGGACCGACTCATGAAGGAGGCCACACCCTTGACCTTGTTTTCTTGTCTGGACGGTGGTTAGATGATCTTGGTGGGGGCTCTCCAATTATTATGCCCCTGTCATGGACCGATCATCATCTCCTGCGGCTGGTCTTCCGTTTTGCCACCCCCCGCCGTGGGGGTTTGGAACCACTCAAATGGTACCGCCCCAGACGCTTAATGGATCCTCAGAGGTTCCAGGCGGCGCTGGGGTCCCCACCTGCCTCCCTCGCTCACAGCTCGGCCGAGGCCTTAGTGGAAGCCTGGGAAAGGACGGCCACTGAGGCCCTTGACCGAGTTGTACCCTTGCGGCCCCTGACCCGGTGCAGATCCCGTCGGGCTCCATGGTTTTCTGCGGAGCTCCGGGAGATGAAGCGTCGGAGACGGGGCCTAGAGAGCGGTTGGAGGGCCAGCCGATCCGAACCCGACCGATTGCGACTAAGAGCCTATATTAGGTCTTATCTCGCTGCAATTAGGGAGGCGAGGTCCAACCACTTCGCCACCCTTATTGCGTCCGCAGATAATCGCCCGGCTGCCCTGTTTAGGGTGACTCGCTCCCTCCTAAATCAGGAGGTGAGGGAGGATCCCTTGCAGGGACGTGCCGAGGAGTTTAACCAACATCTGTCGGACAAAATCGCTCGGATTCGGACCGGTTTGGATTCTGACTGGGCAGAGTCTGACGATCAGGACACGGGTGGTCTTGTCGATATCATCTGGGAGGAGTTTGATTCTGTGACTCCGGAGGAAGTGGACAGGATCATGGGGAGGCTGAGCACCACCACATGTTTACTGGACCCGTGCCCTTCCTGGCTGGTTTATGCAGCCCGGGAGAGGACACGCAGCTGGTTCCAGGCAGTTATATCGGCTTCTTTGAGTGAGGGTATCTTCCCCGCCGTCTTGAAGGAGGCGGTGGTGAGGCCTCTCCTCAAGAAGCCTGCCTTGGACCCAGCTGTATTGAACAACTTTCGTCCTGTCTCCAACCTTCGCTTTCTTGCGAAGGTTGTTGAGAGTGTGGTGGCGCATCAGCTCCCTCTGGTCCTGGATGAAGCGGATTATCTAGACCCGTACCAATCGGGTTTCAGGCCCGGGCACAGCACGGAGACGGCATTGGTCGCGCTGGTGAATGATCTCTGGAGGGCTCGGGACAGGGGGCATTCCTCTGTCTTAGTCCTATTAGACCTCTCGGCGGCTTTCGATACCATCGACCATGGTATCTTGCTGCGGCGTCTCAGGGGACTGGGAGTGGGAGGCACAGTTTTACAGTGGTTCTCCTCCTATCTCTTGGGACGTTCGCAGTCGGTGTTGGCAGGGGGGCAGAGGTCGACCGCGAGGTCTCTCATTTGTGGAGTTCCTCAGGGGTCGGTCCTCTCGCCTCTCCTGTTCAACATCTACATGAAGCCGCTGGGTGAGATCATTCGTGGCTTTGGAGTTGGGTATCATCAGTATGCTGATGATACCCAACTTTTCTTTTCGACCCCAAACCACCCCAGTGATGCCCTCAACGTGATGTCCCGTTGCCTGGAGGCGGTTCGGGTCTGGATGGGGAGGAACAGACTCCAGCTCAACCCCGACAAGACTGAGTGGCTTTGCATACCTTCATCCCGGGTTTACTCGGACATTCCATCTCTAGCTATGGGGGGTGAATCATTACCCCCCGTAGATAGGGCCCGCAACTTGGGGGTCCTCCTAGATTCACGGCTCACCTTGGAAGATCATATAGGAGCCGTGACTAGGGGGGCCTTCGCACAGGTTCGCCTGGTGCGTCAGTTGCGGCCCTATCTTAGCCGGGATGATCTATGCACAGTCACTCATGCGCTCGTGTCCTCTCGTCTGGACTACTGCAACGCTCTCTACATGGGGCTGCCCTTGAGGACCACTCGGAAGATCCAACTGGTACAGAATGCAGCCGCGAGAGTGGTGTTGGGAGTCTCCCGATACTCCCACGTTACACCTCTGCTCCGTGAGCTGCATTGGTTGCCAGTTGCCTTCCGGGTGAGATTCAAGGTACTGGTAACGGTATTCAAAGCACTCCATGGCATGGGGCCGGAGTACCTCAGGGAACATCTGCTGCCGGCATCAAGCTCCCTGCGCCCTGTGCGTTCCCACAGAGAGGGCCTCCTCAGGGTGCCACCGATCAGAGAATGTCGATTGGTGGCCCCCAGGGGGAGATCCTTCTCTGTGGGCGCTCCGGAGCTGTGGAATCAGCTACCGGTAGAGCTCCGGACGGCGCCCGATCTTCGCTCCTTTCGTCGCGATCTTAAGACATTTCTGTTTGTACAAGCCGGCCTAGCCTGAGGGGGAGTGTTGGGGTTGTTTTATCTCTCGCTTTTTAATTTTTTTGGGGGTTTTTAGCGTTGTATTTATATTGTTCTTAACTAGGGCTATTGTTTAATCCTGTTTTAATGTTTGTATTCGCTATTTTATTCTGCCCTGTGAACCGCCCTGAGTCCTCAGGGAGAAGGGCGGTATATAAGTGTTATTAAATTAAATTAAATTAAACAGTTCGCTTAGTGACTGAAGTTACAATGGCACTAAAAAAAGTGCTCCCCAAGCCACAACCGAGCAAGACACCTGCCTGCCTGGCACTCAAAATATTGAGCTCCCCTAATCCACTACAATTATATTCTAGGAGCATAAGAAATGATGACACCTAAAATGTAAAATGCTAATAATATCAGTGCCATCTAAGTAATTAAGAATTGCAATATAATGTACAGTACATGTGTCAATTTCTCATGTTTCCAACATGAACTATTTTGTAATGTGGAAAAGAGAATTTCCCTATTTCAGTACCAGAAAGTGTTACCCTAATTAAGAGCTGAATATGAGCTATACCCACTGAAGGGAAATTGTTCTGACATAAAATTACCCACCAGTATGACCAGTGATGTGATGACTAACACCATTGTGTAAATAGTTTCAGTTATTTCATGGAAAGATTTAGTTCCCATTTTCAACCATTTTTTTCACAAAGTGTCACAATACCTTAAATAAATTGCTTCCACCATCTTTTTGTGAGGTATCAGCAGTAACTTATTGTGTCTTTCCTCTCCAGTCCCAGCTTGCAAAATACAACAAAGGTCAACAACCAAAAACTCATATTAGCAATGAAAGCTAATATGAGAAGGTTTATTTTCAGCGGTAGAGGATACCCTTTGCATGCAGAATTTCCCAGACGAGTTTCTCTGAATGTCACGTTGGCAGAAAGACAAGATATAAATCATCTTCATCATCCACTACATTTCCAAGGAGAGCTGAAAAATCCCCAGGGAATATAGCCTGAACAGCCATTGCCAGTCAGTGAATAAATACAAAATAATAAATGCACTGAGGATGGGAAATTACTTTTTTATTTATTTAACTCCTTTCCTTAAAAATCATAGTTTGCTGTTTTCACACCAGCTCAGCCAGATGGCAGCTTCTATCTTTAGAGATCAGGAAAGTGTCGTTGACTAGCATAGAGATTTTAAAAACCACCCCAAAACCGATGGCAAATAAGTTTCAGGTTGTTTGCCAAGAAAACTACAGAGAGACATTTGCATTAACTCATCAGCAGTTGAGCTCATTTTAAAGGCCGTTTAACTTTAATGGGATGTTTATTTTTGGATCAACTGTGTTGTATTTTTAAACTAATATTGCTGTAGCTTTACTTAGTTGGGTTTACGTAAAAGAAAGCCTAGCATGCTAAGGATTGTAAGATCAATTGGACAGAATTAAGGCAGCACTTGTTTAATTAGCTGTTCCTCTGTGTTAATCAAGTGCTGCCTTGGGTCGCGATGGGTCGGACACGACTTCGCAACTAACAACAACAACAACTGTGTTAATCAATCCTCTCTGAATTGCTAGTGCTGGAGAGTCTTCTGATGGAGTCAATCATAAGACTTGTCCTTTAATGCTGTTGTTTTGTTTCCCTCTATAGCAGTTACATGGGAACAATATTCACTTTACAGATGGATATGAAATCCAGGAAGACATCGGAATTGGCTCATACTCTGTTTGCAAGAGGTGTATTCACAAAGCTACAGAAGCAGAGTTTGCAGTAAAGGTAAGGAATCACTGTGGTGTGTCTGGTGATCATCTGGCAAGGGCAACTAGTAGAGGCTTTGCTGCCTTGATGCAGCAGGGCAAGAAGTTATGGGAGCCAGCCAGTATGAAGGAGAGTTTCGAATGTAAAATGTAAGTCAACCCATGAGGGAAATCTATATGTGAATGGAGCATTGCTTTTTTTTTCTATCAATCTCAAGCAATCACAATTTATTTGTCATATTATGCCATTTTTAAAAAAATCTCTTGCATTTCATGTTAACTTTGACATAAAGTACAGTATCAAAAGAGAACAAAACCTGGTCCTAGCCACATGGCTATTTGGATCCAATCTCAAGAAATCCATCAAATTTACCCTTGGAGTTTGAAAGTTTGCTTCTTTTCAAATGTATTTATTTATATTTATTTATAATGAGACTTGTATGCCGCCTATCTCCCGAAGGACTCAGGGTGGCTAACAACAATAAAATACAAATAAATACAAATATTAAAAAAGAGTTAAATTGTGTCAAAGTCCCACTAAAACCAATAAAAACATTTAAAAACATTTAAGCCCGTGGAGCTTAGGACTGCCCCCGACCTCCGTTCATTTCGCCGGGACCTGAAGACCTGGCTCTTCGAGCTCTCTGGCCCAGGCTGAGAATTTTAATTTTAATTGGGGTTTTTATTTTTTTTTCAGGGATTGATTTAATCTTTTTTAATTGTTTTTAACTTTTGTATTGATTTTGTTTTAAATACCCTGTAAACCGTCCTGAGTCCTTCGGGAAAGGGCGGTATATAAATCCAAATAAATAAATAAATAAAATCATAATTAAAAACCCCATTATCATCAGTCCAGGTTGGCCTGTTGGAAAAGATATGTCTTAAGGTCACGGCGAAAGGACCGAAGGTCTGGGGCCATCCAGAGCTCCCAGGGGAGTTGATTCCACCAAGCAGGTGCCCCAACAGAGAAGGCCCTCCTGGGGGTCACCAGCTGACATTGTCTGGCCGACGGCACTCTGAGGAGGCCCTCTCTGTGTGAGCGCACAGGGTGATGGGAAAACGTTCCTGGCAGCAGATGGTCCTGCAAATATCCCGGGCCTAAGCCATGTAGGGCTTTATAGGTAAGAACCAGCACCTTGAATCTCACCCGGAGGGCAACCGGTAGCCAATGCAGCTCACGCAATAGGAGTGTAATATGGGAGTATCGAGATGCTCCCATCACAACCCGCGCGGCCACATTCTGCACCAGCTGAAGCCTCCGGGTGGTCTTCAAGGGCAGCCCCATGTAGAGAGCATTGCAGTAATCTACCCGGGAGGTGACGAGCGCATGAGTGACCGTACGTAAAGCATCTCGGTCCAGATAGGGTCACAACTGGCACACCAGGCAAACCTGTGCAAATGCCCCCCTGGCCACGACTCCAACATGATCTTCTAAACTGAGTCATTGCCATTTCATTTCCCCCAGTAGTTCTGCAAGTATGAAAAATTCCAGGGCAGATCAGGCGATTTTGAATAATACAGATCTTCAGGGTATTTTACTAAGTAATTGAACATAATCCAACTTTGGCTTTATTCTTTGATACAACTCTCTTTTTGATTTGAACTAGATTATACAGTAATGACATTCATGTTGAATGTCATTACTTGTGAGATGGGCAGCCATATGAAATTGATAAATAAATAAAATCTAATTTAAAGACTCATGAAATATTTAGATTTGGAGATGTAAAAACACAGTTGGCTGTCCAACACTGTGCTTTAAAGCTCTTGTTGAAAGCATGAGAGAGATATGCTGAGAATTGTTCTGATGGTTTTGTAGCCATAAATGTTTCTTTCCTAAATATTTGTTTACTTCTGCTGGTTCACTAAAGGAAGCCAGCCAGACCGATGTTTATAACAGAAGCAATGGATGTTCTGAGAGTCCTTTATTTTTGCTCGTTTGTTATTTTTTTTAAATATATGTATGTGTAAATGTAAAATGTAAATGTAAAATTTATAAGGCTGAGAAGAAATAAAGGATTTATCTTTGCTGCTTTGTTGTCCCTGCAAACATCATTAGCTTTTGTGTGACATAACCAAGGGCACTTCTACTTGGGATTATTGAATTGTTTTCAGATTAGTTAAATGCCCCTATATCAGCTACACCAGTTTTCTTCTAGCTCAATTTCAGCCCAGTTCAAATCACTTTTGTTTTGTTTTCTTATCTTTGGAATTAGAGTTCCACGCAGTCTGTGGTGTGGCTGATTTTCCATGGGTGGGAAGTCTTGGCACTCTGGCTCCTTTGACACTTCAGCCACTGTGGCATACCAGGGTCCTTGCCCAGAGCTTTGCAGCCAGTGATCTGCATTTTTGTTTTTCTTTTTTCCTTGTCTAAAAGTCATAGGGCAAGAAAAGGGAGGAGGCCAGAGCACTGTTTGATGGCCAGACGTGATTTTTTTCCTTATTTGTCAGCTGGGGAGAGCATTGGTTTAGTGTGGTAGTTTCATTCTTGCAATGTCTGGAGTTAAAACTAATAATGAACTGTTGCAAGACTGTTTCTGAGGGTTTGGGAAGTGCTGAAAGAGTGATAAAAATGCCTATGAGAAACTCCCCGTTTATATGCTTGCAAAAAAATAATTGTCTGCAACTAATTAACAAAATAAAATAGGAATGAACTTGGAGAAGTTGCCTTTCCTTGGAAGAGTTATTAATTACCCAAGGGCACAGGATTCACTTTTCTGAATCCTGACACCAAGCACTTTTGATTAAAATGTTTCCCATTATAGTAAATAGGGACATTTTTCCAAACTTGATTTTACTTATGGAATAATTTGGGAAGTGAGCTAACAGTTGGGATATAAAAGATTACAATCCCCCCCCCCCAAGTATTCTGTGCCACCTGAAATCCACTCATGGGAATTAGGCTTTTTGAAGCCTACATGCTGTTCTAGATGGGGACAAAGTCACTTGTGTAAGAGAGAATGAATGAGTGGATATACAGTAAATGAGATGAAATGTCTGTATAATTGTGCATAAATGCTGGAGGGATTTTGCAACAGGTTGGGGAAGGCTTACTATAGTCATAGTCATATGGACAAACAGGAGAACAAATTTTCATGTTACAACTGGCTGCTGATTTCTTCTTTTGCTAGTACATGCTGGTAGCATGCTTCTTTGAACAGTATAACAGATGGAATACAACAAATGCAGAGAACTTGTCAAATCCTGGCTGATGTTTTCCATCATTCATGTAACTAGAATAATTCTAGGAACTGGGGTAGGGGACAGGGGGAGAGAGGCTTACTTTTATTACATGAAAGGAGCCTCAGAATAAATTATCATCCTTTCCCATTTCATCTTTCTCCCCATACTTCTACAGCTATGATCTGCTGTGCTAGCAAATGTACTTCTGCCTTTAAGACTAACATACAACCATTATTTAAATTTATTATTTTGTCATGAGATAAAACAACCAGTTTGAACTGGCAGGTTTCATACCGAACCACAACACTTACATTTCCTAAGCCTGCTCCTGAAATATTTGAATAAATAATAACAAGAATTTCCTTGAACACATGCCAAGAATGTGTTTGTTGCTATCCTCTCTCTTATACAGAGAAACATTGTTATGTTTAATAGACAAGGAGAAATGGCTCCAAGTTATAAATGTTGTGTGTTCTGTATATTTATATTGTAAGCACGTTGATAAGAATGAATACTTTTTAAAAAAAAATCCATTTGTTCTATAGATTTTTGTCTACATTTTTTATAAGTGAACAATTTGAATGCATTTTCTTGTTTTCCCTTGATGTGCATTTTTGCATAGATCTTTTCTCATTCATTTTTGTGTATCATTTTTTTCCTCTTGAAAAGATTCATCACAGATGAATATTAGTCTTGTGCCTACCAAACTCATTCTGCCTGTTAAGATTTTGACTGTGGAAACTCTGCATTCATTTGGGTGACATTTTAAAAGTTTCTAAAACAAAAAAAGACAGCATACAGTATTTCCACGTTGAAGGACTTGCAAATCCATCACAGTTTTGTTCAACCCAATGAAAAATGTTTAATTGAGTTAATTAAACATACTTTGAATGCTAACAATGATTTCGTTGAAGGTTAAATATGTGGATGCTGCCAATTAATGGTAGACAGAATCCGGAATGTACTCTATACAGTAAGCCATATTGCTTAAAATATTACTAGTTTATTACTTCTTTTTCTCTAAAATAATAAGTCTAATTTTATGGATGATGTTACTGTCCAGTGAATGAATCACCAAAGTTAATCAAGCATAACTTCAAGATAATTCAAAATCATAGAAACAACTTCAGTCACTAATCTCTCTCCTTCAAGACATCTTGAAACAGTAATTACAAATTCCCCTAAAATAATGCTAATCATTAGTGTTGGACACACTTCAAAAATAATGTAAAAGAAATACTTCAAACTCATGCAAGCACAAATAAAACATCTCTCTGCTAATTATTAGAGCAGCCCATCGTCAACATGAGTGAAAACTCATGTTGCTGTTTTAAGAGGTTTCACAAAAACTTATGCAACTATATAAACTAATGCTTATATAAAGTGTAAAGCATGCACAGCCCTCCTGACACCTCAGAGGTAATTATGTTTGTGTACTTGGGCACTTGCTAATGTGACATTTTGAGCAGATGAAAAAACAACAAAACTGCAGTTCTTAGTAGCAAAACATTCCAACTATTTTTCCTTGGTACTGAAAAAACCTTTGAAGATGAATTAATTAAAGATGGAATAATTCACAGAAATTATAGATTATTTTGTCCTGCCATTAATGCACTTCGCTTTGCAAACAATGTCACAGTGGACAGGATCTGCTCCTATGTCAAAGATGCATCCACATCTCAAAATCTTTAAGATGGCTGGTGTGACCTCACAACTGAAGCTCATGTCCCTTTTATAGATGCACATGGGACAACAAAATTATTATTTAATTGCATCCACCATCTTGCAGATTTTGACACACACTTCCATGTCCGTAACTCACATTATGTTCTTCCTACATAATTCTGCTACTTCTTCCAGCTAGAGCCATATTACTGAGCCTGCTGCCTTAACAGAAAAGGATAATAAAGAGGAGGGTATGAAAATGCAGAATTAGTGGAATTCTATTTACAGACAGTTTTACTCTAAAGCAGAGGGCAACAATTTGAGCCCCAATGATTTCCTTTTCAGATACAAATACTGCATACTCAACTGAGGCAATTAACACATACAAACCATAATAAAGGAGCTTTTCCCTGGGCATAGTTAGAATGTAATTTGGAGGTTCTCCTGGACTTGTAGGACTGGCTCAAAGAAAAGATGGTAGCCATGACTAGGGGGCCTTTCACAAATGCATCCTGTGCACCGATTCTCTGGCTATAACTCTTGCTCATAGTCATTCATACCCTGGTCACTTGCTGATTGGATTACTACAGTCCTCTCTACATGATGCTGCTCTTGAAGGCCATCCAGGAGTTGCAGCTAATCCAGAATGCAATAGTGCATGCAGTTCTAGGCACCTGAAGTTTGCCTATATCACACTACTGTTATGCATTACCTTTACAGCCCTTGGGTTGTTTTCAGTCCTGCCTCTCCCTGGGGGTGTCTGCCCATCTCGCCAAGCTAGATAGGTGGGCATGCTTTACGTTCCTTCTCTTAAAAAGTTATCTGATGAGACCTTGATTGGATTTCAGGGCAAAAGTAGCGGTCTTTCCATTTACGTTCTAATTCAATCCGTAAAATAAAATTAATAGAGTCTTGCATTTGATAATTCCCTCTTTTTTGTCACATTGTAAATTACAATTTTGGAAGGTCACTCTGAGGCTCCACTCAAGGCTTTCAGTGGCTCTGGAGCTCAGGTGCATCTAATTCTAGCGTCACCAGTGACAATATAAAACTGCCCTTTTGTTGTTGTGAGTCCCCTGGCTTCTCTTCATTGTCAGAATCAGGAAATGATTTCTTTTTCTGTCTCTGGCTGCTATTGTTTAACTGTTTCCCAAAACCTGTTCATTAATATAGATTGCTGTTTAATTTTAGCCTAACATAATCTATGCATAGCTTTTCTTTCAAATGCACAGATGAGACTTCCTCTCTTTGAGTTTTCTCTGTTCTTCATTTCTCCCTTAGATAATTGATAAGAGCAAAAGAGACCCTTCAGAGGAAATTGAGATTCTTCTGAGATATGGACAGCATCCAAACATTATTACACTCAAAGATGTGAGTAGTTGTTCAGTTTACATATATTTCTTGTGCATATCTCCTTGTGAGTAAAGCTGATCTATAAGAAAAGTTTTTTAGGGAAACCTGTATGATACCCATTCCAACAATCTTGTGGAAATCTGTGCTGTGTCATTGGGTTTAGAAGGTGTATTAATAAATTCGCAATAACCCTTTTATTTGTTTAATTACAATTATGCTGAATTCTGACATTGGATCAGAATGCAAAGAATTCAATAACTACAACGACCTTGTTGATAATTTTTTTTTTAATGGAAGCAGCAACCTTATGGATAGTGCCCTTACACAAAGGTTTTCCATTTTACAAAATGGTGAGGATCGCTATAATAACAATCTATAAGTTGCAATCTAAATGTTGCAAAAAAATTAGAAATCACCATTCTTTTAGGGAGCTTCATGGTTTTTTTAAAAAAAACATTTTTCATACAAGTAATGCAAATAAAATGATGTAATAAGTCTCTCCTCTGTGTAATTATTTTTGGAAGTATGAGGGTTGAATAAAAAGTAATGTCTTCAATGTTGTAAGTTGCCTACAACAGATGGCAGAACTGACAAACTAGAAGCTCTAATATATTCTTTAGCATCTAGTCATTCACTTGGAAATTGTGAGAATACGTTGTGTTGCTACTATTTCTCAAATGGAAGTCTGCAGTGAGTACTCATCAGTGCACTTTAAGCCACACACTGTGATTGACATTTCTGACTGCCACAGAGTCCCTCCAGTTGAAATTCACCTTCGAATGCAGGTTGTTTATGGTGACAATTGCGATGATGTGAGTAGTGTGCGTTGCTAGGTCAAAAAATGTAAAAAAAGTTGAACCAGAAGAGGTTTGACCTGAGATACAAACCAGTGAGTTAAATCTGAGAAGAGTTGATGAACTGATTAAGGGCAATTGGGTCACCCAAAGGGAAGTTGTGGTCAAGCTTGGCATATCTCAAGAAGATGTGAGTTACATTAATGATCTTCAGTATCAGAAGATTTGTGCAAAATGGTTTCTTCATATGCTGACTGCAGAGATGAAAGCTTCAAGTCTTAAACTTTACCACCAGTTTGTCAGGCTATGAAGTAAAAGTGGCCAATGAAACATGTGCTCATCATTACCGAGAAATGAAGCATCAAGTCCATGAAATATCATCACAAAGCTTCACCTGTGGGGGGGAAAAATAAACCTCAGGCTTTGGCAATAAAACTAGTAGTTATGGTTTTGGGGTATACAGATGGTGTTATTCAGAAGGATTTTCTTGAATTTGATACCAGTGTCAAATCAGAGCAATACACCACATAATTCAAAACTTTGAAACAGTGATTAAAACAGAGTTCACAATCACAAAATATTTTATTGCAACATGATAATATTGTAACTCACACTTCATGAGCCACCTGAGGGGCAATTGTGAAATTATATTTCAGTGTATTACCCTATCCACTACGTAGTCCAGACTTGGCATCACTGGATTTCCATTTCCCCCCCCTAACTGAAGCATTATCTACATGGACATTATTGTAATAAAAAAATATGGAAAGGACCTTCAGGACTTGGTTGAAGGGATAAAATATGAAGTTCTTTCATATGACAGCTCCAAGAAGCTTGTGCATCATCAGCAGAGGTGTGTAGCAAACAGTGGTAATTACATGGAGAAGTAAATGCAGGTAACAGAAGAAGTCATTTCAAAGATTATTTACTTGTTTCATTTATTAAATTATCCCTACTTGAAAGTTATGGAAGAGGAGACAATTTTTCATTCAACTCTCATACAATAAAATGATCAGATATATGATACCAACTTCACCTTTTCTATAGAGAACATCACATCTTCAAGGCTGCCCTGCAAAATGTAATTTTTCTTGACCTCCCTATATTCATATATCAACAGCAACAAATAATGATTTGATCCTCATTTATTTAAAAACCAGGGCCAGGCAGCTAGGCTGGGATACACATGGCTAGGTTCATCTAGTTCAACCACACTTGCCTGTTTAGTTCATTACTTTACAATCAGGAGTATGCAATCAGGAAATAATTGTATTAAACCAGGGCAGGCATGTTAGTGCCATCTAGTGATTGGGACTTCAGTGGAAATTATCCCCAAACAATATGATCAATGGTAAGAATTGACAGAGTTGTTCAAACATCTGAAAAAGACCGAGTTGTGTATTCCTGATTATACTAAGCTGAAGAGTATAGCAAACCATTCACAAAAATAATATTTGTTATGGAATTTGTTTTATATTCCTTCCTACATCCTACATCTTTCTGTTTTACGTATAGAATGATAAGCAAATGTTGCAAAAAAAATTGCAGGTCAATAAAATGTTGATGTTAATTAAAATGTGGGTAACTTCAGTTAATGTAACCACCTGCATTAAGAACTATGGTCACTTGATTTCCCATTAAGCAAATGCCTGTTTGACTCCTGGAAATCAGGAAAGGAACAAGTGGCTCCTTTTTTGTAAAACTTTGTATTTGCACAATAAGATAATGCAGGTGGTCCTCAACTTACGACCACAGTTGAGCCCAAAATTTCTGGTGCTAAGCAAGACAATTTTTAAGCGAGTTTTGCCCCATTTTATTACCACAGTTTTATTCCCACAGTTGTTAAGTGAATCTGGCTTCCCCATTGACTTTGCTTGACAGAAGATTGCAAAAGGTGATCACATGACCCTGGGACACAGCAGCCATCATAAATACATGCCAGTTGCCAAGCGTACAAATTTTGATCACATGGCAATGGGGATACTGCAGTGGTCAACAGTGCAAAAAACAAGTGTTGAAAAACTTTCATAAATCACTTTTTTTCACTAAATGGACACTAAATGAATGTCTGTCGGTCAAGGACTAGCTAGCTGTATGAGGCTTTAGTGCATTTAAGGTTTACAGAGCAAGTATTTGATGACTTTTCTGCATGCATGTACAGGTCTATGATGATGGAAAATTTGTATATCTTGTAATGGAGCTAATGCGAGGAGGAGAACTCTTAGATCGAATCCTTCGACAGAAATGCTTCTCAGAACGGGAGGCTAGTGCCGTTCTCTGTACCATTAGCAAAACTGTTGACTATCTGCATTCTCAGGGTGTGAGTATACCAGTTTTTCTGTATCCAATCAACTTTCTAAAAAAAATTACTTCATGTCATTAAAATATTGCATTTTGGAAGGTATATATCATCTCCCTCACAGACACAAAATCCACAATGAAAATGAATGTGGAGTGTGATTCATTTATATTCATTCATAGTGAAAGATGGAAGACTGCAAGATAGAATAGAATGGCATAGAATAGAAGTATGATCTCTTATAATAAAGATCAAATGCCTGCAGCACATCCTTCAAATAGAAGATTTAATTGTTATTACCTTTCTAGTTGCAGAAATGAGCCAAATTACTGGCAAATAACAGCTTCTCAATTATCAACTGCTCCCAATCAGATTGGCTGCATGTAATTTACTGGAAACGATTAATATTTCAGAAGGATAGAGATAAATATAAAATTCATTTAGTTCCTCTGCTTTGTTATTAAAATGTATCCTCTTCTCTGTTGCTATGTGGTAATGTCAATATTTATCAAAGCATGGAACTAAATGTCCAGAAGACACGTCTGGAATTAACTAATAATTTCCAAAGAATTGCAGCTGGGGACAAATCACTTACTATTACAGCAGTTTGGGTTTAGTTAACACACAGTGTTTCAACTTTGTTTTCAGGTTGTACATCGAGATCTGAAGCCTAGTAATATTTTGTACATGGACGAATCAGGGAACCCAGAGTCTATCAGAATGTGTGACTTTGGGTTTGCCAAACAACTGAGAGCTGAGAATGGTTTACTAATGACACCATGTTACACAGCCAATTTTGTAGCACCTGAGGTATGGAATTTAAAATGTCCACATGATGGTCACTATTTCCATTATGGGCAATATCCAGGAGTTGCCTTTGATATTTATACAATCACTTTCTGGAGAGTGATTTCAAGAGCATTTGATTTGGAGACAGGTGGCACAGCACCTGACCAATTTTTCTGAGCTCAGAAGGTGGGTGGGTTAAGGTTTGGCTAGTACTCTGATGGGAAGCCACCAGGAAATATGATGTCTGAATTAGAAAATTGAGGGAAAAAATCTCAGAGTAAGACAATAGCAAACACTTATGGCAAAATAACTTCATGGACAGGTCCAGGAAATTGCAAGGAGTCAAGTTCAACTTGAAGGAGATTTTATTTTATTTTATTTTATTTTATTTTATTTTATTATTTTATATTATTTTATTTTATTTTATTATTTTATTTTATTATCACATTGTTTATTGGAAAATACTGTAATGACTACAAAGAAAAAACAACACTAAAACACAAAGGTGGAATCCATCATCTTAATCCCTCATATGTTCAATTCAGTCGCGTTCATTCTATCATAGTTTCAAAAGAGTAATTGAGGACAGAAACAGCAATTTCTTATTAAAGAATTGGAGATCACCTTCATGCAAATTACTGTACCAAAGCTCAGATTACTTTTCAGAACCAGATTTGGATATAACCTTTTCATTTTCAGAATGTTGTTGAAGGGGAATCAGCAGAGTAGCTCCAGATGTTCTTGAATTACATATTTATTCTTGGTCTTTTTCTGACTGTCTTCAGAATGTATTTAGAATGCTGAAGATATTAATATTCCAAGTGGACTATTTTCACCTAGAAGTGATCATTTCTTTGCTAGTCCTAAATGGACCTCTTTGTGGAATTTGGTGTTAACAGTTCATACTATTCTTTATGGCTATGTTATCTTTATGGTTTTATTTTTGAATTAGAGGATGACATCTGGAGATGTATATATTCAGTGTCATGGGACTGATATATGATACAGATAGTCCTCAAGTTATGACTTTAATGGAACCTGCCCATCTTGGTCATAAGTCATACCAATTGTAAATCGGGTCATCCACATGACTGATCTGATTTTACAACCTTTTTTTGCAGCAGTCGTTAAAAGAACCAATGGTTTGCTATGGGCTGGTTTTGCTGAAAAACAGAAGTAACCGCTGGTTTTCAGGAAAACTCGTAAAACGTGGTTATGTGATTGCAGGGTGCAGCAAATGTATAATTGCAAATCAGTGTGCAGTTATGTGACTCGGGGGTGGGAGGTGTCAGACATCAGAACTTCAGAACCAGGTCATAAGTACCAAAAAAGGTCTACTGTAACTTGGAATAATCGCTAAGTAATGGTTTTAAGTTGAGGACTAACTGTATTCCAATTGTACCTAGTAAACATATCTTCATAAGCCAGTATAAATGTTCATAGATAAACCAACTAAATGAAATTTCAGGGGAGAAGGCAGTTTTCAGACAAACTGCTTCCTTTCTTTTTCCTTTGAAAACATAAACTTTGCAGGAACCTCATTTGCTGTTAATGCTATTTCACTTAATCTCCAATTTTTTTCAGTCCAAAATTCAACATCTGTTATTGCCATATTAAATACTTTCTCAATTGTACAAGTTATTTAAAAAGCAGATGAAATTGCATGCTTGTTTCCATACCAATTTTTAGTTTTGAACCCTTAAATTATATTGAATGGTAGATATATCAGTTATATATTTAGTAGTAATGATAGCAAGGAACATTATGAATGGCTAAAGATATCTAGAGAAGAGCTGATCTGCCATCTAGTGGAAGCATTTTGGCAGTCAAAAAAATACCCTCGTATTTCATAAGCTGTGATCATTGTCAGCAGCTAAATTTAATCACATAATAGCTTTTATTTGCTCCAGTTGTTCCTGAGGTCTGGGTGAAAATCATTTGTTCTCTTCAGAGGCACATTCATGAATCTATATTTTATTTACAAAATCTCATTAGATAGCTCTGAAAGGTACTAGATTAAAACTAAGTTAGGAAAATTCATATCAATCTTCATAAAAGCCCAAATCTTGTTATTCTCTTAATCATTTATAAAACATAATTGAGTATTCCTATCCCACATGCTAATTCTAAGGAGTAACATGTGGGATTTTGCATACCTGTAGCACTTCAAAAACTGTAAATGGATTGCTGATCAAAAGGCTAAAAGTTGTGTGAGTAAGGATGGGGTGGGGTGGGGTCGGGGGGTTGTAAGCCATCAGAACCTCAGAACCAGGTTGTAAGTACCAAAGAAGATATGTTGTAACTTTGAGCAAAATCTTGAGAAGTGCAGTTCAGTTTTATGCCAGGCAGGGAATGTGCAGACCAGATTTTTATTCTTCAGATAATCTTTGAAAAATGTGTGAGTGTGAGGAAAAAAGTACATTGAACAAGTTTTTGATTTAGGGAGGAATTTTTATTTTAATGGAGGAATTTTAAGACATATACATTTAGTAGATAGCTCTTGGTTGTATGTGGTCTGGAGAATAAAGTTGAAAGCAGCAAAAATGGCTGTATATAAGAACATTTTCACCCTGTGGTTATTTAGAGGTAAGACTTTGGTACGTCAGAAGCATTAAAGTAAACTGGATACTGTAGGAATAGATTAATTTTTTTTAAAAAACTACTTGTAGTAAAACAAGAAGGGATAGGGAAAGGAATAAATGAACACCAAAAAAATGTGTATGGAATACAGAAATGAAAGAAATTTATTGAAGCGGTTTCATTAGAGAGAGAAGAAGAACGAGGGTCTAGGTGCAGAACAATTATATGAAGGAAGAGTGAATGGGTCAAGAGGAAAGGGAAGATTGTGAATGTTGTGCTTGGATAGAATCATAAGGCTGGAAGAGATGTCAGAGGTCTTCTAGTTCAACCCGCTGCTCAAGACAAACCTCCAATAATAAGACTCTCAAAAAGAGATAAATGGGATATTTAAGGAAGAAAAGGTGGTGGATGTAATGAAGGCACAAATGATTTCTTAGAATAGGAAGGTACAAAGACATACAGTGCAAACTAGATTTGCCTTTAATTTCTTTTGTTATTTCTTACTTCTTTTTGCACTCTGCATTATGTTATTTACTCGGAATAGAATGGCAAGGTGGGCAGCCTGCTGTTTGGGTTAAAATAAGAAAGTAATCTGGGAAGTTGCTAGACGCACCCTCAATTAAGAAATAAAAATGTATTCAGTGTAATAGTACTTCCTCCACACGAAGGTTGTAAAAGACAAAAATGGGAGGTGTTTTTCCCAGTTTCAGGTTTAACACACACACACACAGAGACACAAATGCATAGCAGAATACTTTAATGAAATATACTGGGCAAACTGAGTGAGTGAAAGTCAATCAGTGAGATATGTTTTGATCCTTTTGTTTGTTTACTTACATTATTACATTGCTTAGCTGCAGATGACTTCTGGCTTTTGACATAAAACATAAGGGAGAATAAAAACATTACAGTTAATTCAGTCACTGACACAGTCAGTCATAATTACCTAGTATAAGTCTCAAATGTCCATTGAAGTAAATCACTTTTGCCACTTTGTATTAAGCTAAGGGACACGGTGGCTCAGTGGGTTAGGACGCTAAGCTTGTCGATCAGAAGGTTGGCAGTTTGGCGGGTCGAATCCCGAGTGCCGCGTAACAGAGCGAGCGCCTGTTACTCGTCCCAGCTTCTGCCAACCTAGCAGTTCGAAAGCACGTACAAATGCAAGTAGAAAAATAGGGACCACTACAGTGGGAAGGTAACAGCGTTCCGTGTGCCTTTGGCGTTTAGTCATGCCGGCCACATGACCACGGAGACGTCCTCGGACAAGCGCTGGCTCTTCGGCTTTGAAACGGAGATGAGCACCGGCCCCTAGAGTTGGAAACAACTAGCACACATGGGCGGGGGAACCTTTACCTTTACCTTTATTAAGCTAATAGTCAATATACAAGGTGAACTCCAATGGCGAATTGCTCCTAAGCATTTTAGAGAAGGAGTACCTTTAAGTCTATGTCCCTCCTTCTGCATTCTCACAGGGACTATGCAAATTCCACTTGGAGGAGATGGTCCCTAAAGCACCCTAGAACCAAGCCAGGAATAGCTTCAAAGTTTAAAACCAGAACTTTGAATTGGACCCAGGGTTTATTGGCGTGAGGGAATACATACCTACATGTGAAGCAAGCAACAGTTAAATCTTCAGCAACTCTCAAAAGCAGTAAAATATACTTACATTTCCTTTCTGCAGGTCCTGAAACGGCAGGGTTATGATGCAGCCTGTGATATCTGGAGTTTGGGGATTTTGTTGTATACCATGTTAGCAGGGTAAGTGCAAACAGTTTTTAATATCTGTAACCTGGTCAATCTTGGAGGTCAGTAAAGAAAAACAATGGCAACATAAAGACAGAAACACAATCTAGACCAGGGGTCTTCAAACTTGGCCCTTTGATGACTTGTGGACTTCAGCTCCCAGAGTTGAAGTCCACAAGTCATCAAAGGGCCAAGTTTGAAGACCCCTGATCCAGACATTTATAGTGAATACCGCTTGAATTATTTAGCTGAGTGCTAAAGATTCATATGACTGAAATTGTCAGGTTCGTTACAGGCAAGTTAAGGCATATTATTTGCAGTTGTTTATTCCAGTTGATGTCCATCTTGAAATGGCTGTGTTTTGAAATTAAAGAAAGTAAATATGTTTATCAAAATATGTAGATTTTATAGAGAAAATGTATACCGTATATACTTGAGTATAAGCCGACTCGAGTATAAGCCGAGACCCCCAATTTCACCCCCAAAAACTGGAAAAAGTTGGTGACTTGAGTATAAGCCGATCCGCCGTTCTGCAAGCCTCCGCCGCCGGCTGCTTCGTTCCGCAGCGGAAAGAAGCAGGCAGGCTGCTTCGTTCCGCAGCGGAAAGAAGCAGCCTGCTTCGTTCAGGCTGCTTCATTCCGCAGCGGAAAGAAGCAGGCAGGCTGCTTCTTTCCGCTGCGGAAAGAAGGCTGCTTCTTTCCGCAGTGGAAAGAAGCAGCCTGCTTCGTTCAGGCTGCTTCGTTCCGCAGCGGAAAGAAGCAGGCAGGCTGCTTCTTTCCGCTGCGGAAAGAAGGCTGCTTCTTTCCGCAGTGGAAAGAAGCAGCCTGCTTCGTTCAGGCTGCTTCGTTCCGCAGCGGAAAGAAGCAGGCAGGCTGCTTCGTTCCGCAGCGGAAAGAAGCAGGCAGGCTGCTTCTTTCCGCTGCGGAAAGAAGGCTGCTTCTTTCCGCAGCGGAAAGAAGCAGCCTGCTTCGTTCAGGCTGCTTCGTTCCGCAGCGGAAAGAAGCAGGCAGGCTGCTTCGTTCCGCAGCGGAAAGAAGCAGGCAGGCTGCTTCTTTCCGCTGCGGAAAGAAGGCTGCTTCTTTCCGCAGCGGAAAGAAGCAGCCTGCTTCGTTCAGGCTGCTTCGTTCCGCAGCGGAAAGAAGCAGGCAGGCTGCTTCGTTCCGCAGCGGAAAGAAGCAGGCAGGCTGCTTCTTTCCGCTGCGGAAAGAAGGCTGCTTCTTTCCGCAGCGGAAAGAAGCAGCCTGCTTCGTTCAGGCTGCTTCGTTCCGCAGCGGAAAGAAGCAGGCAGGCTGCTTCTTTCCGCTGCGGAAAGAAGGCTGCTTCTTTCCGCAGTGGAAAGAAGCAGCCTGCTTCGTTCAGGCTGTTTCGTTCCGCAGCGGAAAGAAGCAGGCAGGCTGCTTCGTTCCGCAGCGGAAAGAAGCAGGCAGGCTGCTTCTTTCCGCTGTGGAAAGAAGGCTGCTTCTTTCCGCAGTGGAAAGAAGCAGCCTGCTTCGTTCAGGCTGCTTCGTTCCGCAGCGGAAAGAAGCAGGCAGGCTGCTTCTTTCCGCTGCGGAAAGAAGGCTGCTTCTTTCCGCAGTGGAAAGAAGCAGCCTGCTTCGTTCAGGCTGCTTCGTTCCGCAGCGGAAAGAAGCAGGCAGGCTGCTTCGTTCCGCAGCGGAAAGAAGCAGGCAGGCTGCTTCTTTCCGCTGTGGAAAGAAGGCTGCTTCTTTCCGCAGCGGAAAGAAGCAGCCTGCTTCGTTCAGGCTGCTTCGTTCCGCAGCGGAAAGAAGCAGGCAGGCTGCTTCTTTCCGCTGCGGAAAGAAGGCTGCTTCTTTCCGCAGTGGAAAGAAGCAGCCTGCTTCGTTCAGGCTGCTTCGTTCCGCAGCGGAAAGAAGCAGGCAGGCTGCTTCGTTCCGCAGCGGAAAGAAGCAGGCAGGCTGCTTCTTTCCGCTGCGGAAAGAAGGCTGCTTCTTTCCGCAGCAGAAAGAAGCAGCCTGCTTCGTTCAGGCTGCTTCGTTCCGCAGCGGAAAGAAGCAGGCAGGCTGCTTCTTTCCGCTGCGGAAAGAAGGCTGCTTCTTTCCGCAGTGGAAAGAAGCAGCCTGCTTCGTTCAGGCTGTTTCGTTCCGCAGCGGAAAGAAGCAGGCAGGCTGCTTCGTTCCGCAGCGGAAAGAAGCAGGCAGGCTGCTTCTTTCCGCTGTGGAAAGAAGGCTGCTTCTTTCCGCAGTGGAAAGAAGCAGCCTGCTTCGTTCAGGCTGCTTCGTTCCGCAGCGGAAAGAAGCAGGCAGGCTGCTTCTTTCCGCTGCGGAAAGAAGGCTGCGTCTTTCCGCAGTGGAAAGAAGCAGCCTGCTTCGTTCAGGCTGCTTCGTTCCGCAGCGGAAAGAAGCAGGCAGGCTGCTTCGTTCCGCAGCGGAAAGAAGCAGGCAGGCTGCTTCTTTCCGCTGCGGAAAGAAGGCTGCTTCTTTCCGCAGCAGAAAGAAGCAGCCTGCTTCGTTCAGGCTGCTTCGTTCCGCAGCGGAAAGAAGCAGGCAGGCTGCTTCTTTCCGCTGCGGAAAGAAGGCTGCTTCTTTCCGCAGCGGAAAGAAGCAGCCTGCTTCGTTCAGGCTGCTTCGTTCCGCAGCGGAAAGAAGCAGGCAGGCTGCTTCTTTCCGCTGCGGAAAGAAGGCTGCTTCTTTCCGCAGTGGAAAGAAGCAGCCTGCTTCGTTCAGGCTGCTTCGTTCCGCAGCGGAAAGAAGCAGGCAGGCTGCTTCTTTCCGCTGCGGAAAGAAGGCTGCTTCTTTCCGCAGTGGAAAGAAGCAGCCTGCTTCATTCAGGCTGCTTCGTTCCGCAGCGGAAAGAAGCAGGCAGGCTGCTTCTTTCCGCTGCGGAAAGAAGGCTGCTTCTTTCCGCAGTGGAAAGAAGCATCCTGCTTCGTTCAGGCTGCTTCGTTCCGCAGCGGAAAGAAGCAGGCAGGCAAGGCACGGAGATCCGGAGACCTGCCGACGTTTGGGGAGGTTTGGGGAGGAGATCCGGAGACCTGCTGACGTTTGGGGAGGTTTGGGCACCTCCCCAAACTTCCCCAAACGTCGGCAGGTCTCCGGATCTCCGTGCCTTGCCTGCCTGCTTCTTTCCGCTGCGGAAAGAAGCAGGCAGGCAGGTCACGGAGATCCGGAGACCTGCTGACGTTTGGGGAGGTTTGGGCACCTCCCCAAACCTCCCCAAACGTCGGCAGGTCTCCGGATCTCCTCCCCAAACCTCCCCAAACGTCGGCAGGTCTCGGGATCTCCGTGCCTTGCCTGCCTGCTTCTTTCCGCTGCGGAAAGAAGCAGGCAGGCAAGGCACGGAGATCCCGAGACCTGCCGACGTTTGGGGAGGTTTGGGGAGGTGCCCAAACCTCCCCAAACATCAGCAGGTCTCCGGATCTCCGTGACCTGCCTGCCTGCTTCTTTCCGCAGCGGAAAGAAGCAGGCAGGCAAGGCACGGAGATCCGGAGACCTGCCGACGTTTGGGGAGGTTTGGGGAGGTGCCCAAACCTCCCCAAACGTCAGCAGGTCTCCGGATCTCCGTGACCTGCCTGCCTGCTTCTTTCCGCAGCGGAAAGAAGCAGGCAGGCAAGGCACGGAGATCCGGAGACCTGCCGACATTTGGGGAGGTTTGGGGAGGTGCGCGCGCACCTCCCCAAACCTCCCCAAACTTCGGCAGGTCTCCGGACGGCGGCTGCTTGGGAGAGGTGCGCGCAATCCCGGAAGCACCAAAGCCTCGGCCGCGCACAAGTCCTCGGTAAGTTTTTTTTGTTGACTGGAGTATAAGCCGAAGTGGGATTTTTCAGCCCAAAAAGTGGGCTGAAAAATTCGGCTTATACTCAAGTATATACGGTACTTTGTTTGATGACCATCGAATTGTGATATATTAGTATTATAAAACCTTTCATAATGGAAAGTTTTACAATGCTCTTTAAAAGTGTTGCTTTGTGTCACAAAAGGAAAAAAGGTCATATTGTAGGAATATAATCCAACCCTGCTCATGTTTTTTTAGAACTTCAAGTTTGGACTTTTAGACATATTTCTATCATAAAACATATCATAATGTTTTTTTAAGAAGCTAAAATGTAGGACAGATTTACCTTATAGACAAAATATGTTTATTTTTGTGACTGTAGTATGGAAGATTTAAAAACCTGATTAGAAGAAGAAAAATGCCTGGACCAGAATTGTTTAAAGTGGGGGTCTTCAAACTTGGCCCTTGTATGACTTGTGGACTTCAACTCCCAGAATTCCTCAGCCAGTGTGCCTGGAATTCTAGAAGTTGAAGTCCACAAGTCATAAAAGGGCCAAGTTTGAAAACCACTGGTTGAAAGGGATTCCAAAAAAGAAGCATGCTAGATTCTAACAAGCTACAAGAGATTAGGAATTGGGGCTCTACACATATAAAGAGCACAGCATTGAGAAAGGCTTTTTGTATGCAAGTCAAAAGTGTTATGCTTTGATCATGCTGCTACATCTCTTTCACATATTATTTAACAGGTTCACCCCTTTTGCAAATGGACCAGATGATACCCCAGAGGAAATTCTGGCTAGAATTGGCAGCGGAAAGTATGCTCTAGCAGGAGGGAACTGGGATTCCATATCTGATGCTGCAAAGGTAAAATAATGCTTCATAATACGTTGCTTGTGATTGTTATATCCATTTATTTTGTTTGTGTTGCTCAGGATTACCCTCCATTTATTTAAAACAAATGCATATAAAATGAACAATAAATGCAGCAGTTTCTTAAAAACTGCAATGGCAACTATATGAATATGCATAATTACTTCTTGTAAGTGGGAATACCTCATGTTTACAATTTTTCTGATTATCCATAAAAGTAGAGCAATTAACTGAAATGATTAAAGATTAATCCCAATATTGATATGCATTATATCTAAAATGCCTACTTGATCTCATGTATTGCACAGATGCCATGTTTTGCAGCATTATTACAATAGTTTGGAAACAATAGCAGCAGGGGAGCAATATGTGGCTTAGGTTTTCTTTAAATTAGAACCAAATAATAGAATAGAGCTGAAAGGGACCTTGGAGGTCTTCTAGTCCAGCCCCTTCCCCCCCCCCCCCTGCTTAAGCAGGAGAACCTATTCCATCTCAGACAAATGAATGACTTGACTATGTTTATCTTCATTTCAGTATCTTACAGTTTTCTAGGTTTCTAAACTTCAATGCAGTTCAGAATTAGTATAGACAAAGAAAAGAGCAGACTGATCTGGTTCAATCTATTTTCTTTTCTTCCACTTTGGTAAAAGTAAACACTGAATCAGGTCAAAGTCTAATTTATCAAGCAGTTTGTTTTCAGCAATGAATAGTCAGATGCTGTTGTGAATCTACATGAAGTTCGTTATCCTATGTTTTAGATATTTGAGGAATTCGATAATTGCAGATTTTGACACAAATTCTCTGAATTTACATGTTCCAAATAAATGTACTGTATACATCAAAATTTACAAGTCTTATATAGTATATTCCAAGTAATTCTCAATGAATTCAATAAGGCTTGTTCTCACATTAATGAATATAGGATTGCCACCTCTGATTAGTGATCCAGCAGTTACCACAATCATCAATACTTTAACACAGTTCCCGACTCTTTATCTTTAGTGTTAAAGTAATTTGAAAATACACTTTTAGAGAGAAATTATGACTAGCAGTATACTTAGTCCTCATTTAATTACCATAATTGGAACCAGAAATTGGTCATTAAGCAAAGTGATCACTAAGTGAATGACCACAATTGTCCTTACAATTTATTATTATTATTATTATTATTATTATTATTATTATTATTATTATTATTATTATTATTATTATTATTAATTATTATTATTATTATTATTATTATTTGCTTTACAAATAGCAGAGTAAGCTCAAACAGTTGGGAAGATTTCTGGAATTTGACTTATGAGAAAGCTGGGTAAAAGGACAAATCTTATAGTCCTTTCTCCTCAATTCACACACCCTTTGGAATGCTGACGCCAGGGCTAGGATAATTAGCAAGAAGAGAATTAATACATTCATTGTAGAGAAAGGGCTTACAAGAGAATAAGAAGGCAAACAATGGGGAATACACATCAAAAGCAATGTGCTAGTGTTAACTGCTTTCCTAGCATACTCTACTGCAGCTGCTTTGAAGACAAAAATTCTTCACTGTGGAATTGATTAGGGTCTTGTCCCTGTCAGTCAGCAGCACCAATGGGCTGGAGGAGTCTAATCAATTAAGATCATAGTTAAGCTTGTTACCTAACTTGTAGTTAGCATTTTTAAGGGGCATATTGCACCATGGATAAAAGCAGCTTAGGAAGAGATACTATAGCTTATTTGAGCAATATCTCTACCATGTGTGAGGAGGTGGGGACAGGTCAGACACAGGACAATGCATACTAACTAACTGCAATGGCCAAAATATGTTAGAAAAAGTTCAGGTCATAAATGCAGGCATAAGTCACAAAATTACTTTTTCATCACTGTTGTAACTTCAAACAATCTCTGTCCAAGACACTAGCTAAATGAGGGCTACTCTACTTATATATATTTCAATTAAAATTAGAGTTATGGATGGCAGGGACATATGCGATACATATCACAAATAAATTGAACTCCTCAAACTTCCTTCCTTCGTTGTTGATTCCTGGTGATTGTCTGCACTAGTCACTGCAATTAACTTGACAAAATTTCAGACATGGTTTGTCATTGTCTCTTTCTTAGTGCTAAGAGAGAGTGACTGGCCCAAAGTCACCCAGCTGCTTTATTTATAAGGCAGAACTAAACTCATATGTTCTTAATTTCCAGCCTAGTGCATTAAGGACTACACCATACTGGCTTCCTATCTAATCTTAATAAATATATCCTATTTATTATTAAAGTAGCTGGAAATACATTGAGAGGTTAAAACAACTCTTTTGTAGGCATGGCAAAAACCAAGTCAGAACAATAATTGCAACCCAAGCCCCATGAATACTCTTTAGCTCTATTGTCCAAGAAATCAGAATTAAGGTTTCTTTTCTTATGAATACAGTTTTAATATAATATCCTGATAGGAACATTTTGTCCTTGAGGTCCTGAAGCGTCTGCTTCTCTCTTTCCTCCCAACATCAGATGAATTTCATTACCCTGAAAGGATATAGACTGTTATAAGCTGACTTCATAAGCCATTTTCCATTCTTCCATACTTGAAATCATAATCATAATTATACAGAGTGCTTATTATTTTCAGTAAAATAACATTAGTGTAACCTTCTCTTTATCATTTTTTGCAGGATATTGTATCAAAAATGCTTCATGTAGATCCCCATCAGCGCTTAACAGCAGCCCAAGTTTTAAGGCATCCATGGATAGTAAACAGGGAGTATCTCTCCCAGAATCAACTCAGCAGACAAGATGTTCATCTTGTAAAGGTATGTCTAAATACTGCCACTTCTTAGATATAGAAAACTTGGTGATGGTCTCATATGGTGGCCTGGCCTGATGGGACGGGGTTGGATTTTATAAATGGATTCTAACTTTTAATCTGTATTAATTTATTACGGGCACTGTTTAATTACTTTTTAATAATTTTTAATTTTTGTATCTTGTTTTTATGTATTGCCCTGTTCACCGCCCTGAGTCCTTCGGGAGAAGGGCGGTATACAAATTAAATTAATAAATAAATAATAAATAAATAAATAAGATGCTAAAATAGTTAACCTGACTTTACATACAAGCAGAACGAGCCACATTATTTCATTGTGGACTAGAATTTTTAATTCTCTCCTCCCCTCCCCTCAAAGATCTCAAAATTATTTTTTTTTAAAAAATAACCTAATTCCTACAAGGTCACCTATATTCATGCAATCTTATGAGAAAGTGCTGAACAATATCTGTTAATATGGCCTTAGTGTAAAGTTGAGGTGAACTCCCAAAATCTGCTGACCTCAAAAATCATTTTTTGGGGAGGAACCAGGTCACAATAATCATGCAGTGATGTTCAGACTCTAAAACGTTGCAGATCTCTGTCATGAATTATTTGTCAGTAAGAGTAATGAACTGGTAGGAAAGAGGGTGCAGTGGCCTAGCAGTTAAGATGCTGGGCATGTCAAGCGGAATTTTGGCTGTTTGAGTACAGAAGCACAACATCCTGCTCCCAATCCTGTCCCAGCTCCTGCCAGCCTGGCAGTTCGAAAACATGCAAATGCAAGTAGATAAATAGGTACTACTTCGGTGGGAAGGTAACAGCATTCCATGTGTCTCGGTGTATAATCATGCTGGCCACATGATCATGTAAGCCTCTTCTGATAACACTGGCTCCCTCTGTTATGAAACGGAAATAAGCACCGTCCCTAGGGTCAAACATGACTGGACAAGGGAAACCTTTATCTTTTTGAGCCTGATGCATCATAATAGCGGTAGCCAGTAAAGCTACTGGCAAGCTATATCACATCCTCTGATATAAATCGTTGCATTTCTTGCTTGCAATTCCTTTACCTCTTCCCTTACACCAGGGGTCTTCAAACTTGGCCCTTTTATGACTTGTGGACTTCAACTCCCAGAATTCCTCAGCCAGGCATGCTAGCTGAGGAATTCTGGAAGTTGAAGTCCACAAGTCATAAAAGGGCCAAGTTTAAAGATCCCTGCCTTACACGCTATCTTTAAAGTGGGTGGTGTGACAAAGGATACCAATGTGCAACATATATAAAACTACATTTTTCTGGTAAGATTAGAAGGGGAAGATGTAATTTGCTGGCCAACCCTATTCCAATATATTAGTTTTGAGCCGTAGATCAGATTCAGTTTTGAAAAGATGCTTTGGGTTGCAGGAACATGAATGTAGCACATCTGCATCTCTTTAAAGCAGCCGTGCCTTTTCCTAGGAAGAGGGAAAAAGTGATTTTTCTGAAGTACTACATGAGCAGGGGGTTGGACTAGATGACCTCCAAGGTCCCTTCCAACTTTATATTATATTATTATATTATTATTATTATTATATCTCCCTCTTTTTTAATTTTGCAGGGTGCCATGGCAGCCACCTACTTTGCTTTAAACCAAACGCCTCAAGCACCAAGGCTGGAACCGGTATTGTCCTCCAACCTGGCCCAGCGAAGGGGAATGAAAAGATTGACCTCAACGAGGTTATAATGGTCTCAAAAAGGACTGTTTAAATAAAGAGAAAACATTTGCCCAATATATTGATCAGAGAGGCTGATCTATATTGTTAATGTTGCAGGACTCCTGGCACATACATTGTTTTAATCAGCAAAACTTCAGTTTAAGGCAAAGTTGTTCTTTGCTTTCAGATATTTTGGGGTTCTGTTTTTTACATTACCAACAAGATAGTAAATACTCAGAAATGTGCCACTTTTCAATTGCTGTATTGCTTCTTATTTAAGTACTGTATCAATTGCTGACATTGTGTTCTCTCCCCTCCTCCCTTTAATCCAAATGCTATTTTTGGAATTATAGATGCTCTGTAAGACCACTTTTTGTAACAGATTCAATTTTAGACATCAGCTCTACCAGCATCTATGTTTGATGTATTGTCACCACTTTCATTAGCTGTACTAAGGTTTGTCTCCAAAGAGTTGAATATGTAATGATGTGCGAGACCATAAAAACCATGTCCTATGAGGAGTGAAGAGGGGGAGGGGAAGAGCTGGAAACATACCTGCGCTATTAAAGGAAGATAAATTATTTTTATAGGTTTGGGCCAGATAAAAGTGTAGAAAGGAGATTAGAGTTGTGTTCATTGACACAACCACCTTCAAGGGTCCTATCTTTTAAGGCCTCCTCTCTTGATCAAAAATGTACAATCTTATCTTGGGCAAAAGGATTTTTTTATGGAAGGTGACTGTCGCTGGTTGCACCTAAACACTATATACCAGAAGTAGGCAACCTCGGCTCTTTTATGACTCATGGACTTCAACTCCCAGAATTCCTGAGTCAGCATAGCTGACTCAGGAATTCTGGGAGTTGAAGTCCATGAGTCATAAAAGAGCCGAGGTTGCCTACCCCTGCACTATACATATAGACTCCTCTGGAAGTTAGAGGTGGAACCAGAAGACAGGACTTTAGTCCTCTTCTTCCGCCGATGAATTCGTAACTACATGAATGAATGAAGCACTCTGCTTCATAAGCCGTTATGGAGTTTCCTATTATATCAACCTGAGATAGTGATCTTTTGTTTACTGGTTTAATGTCAAAATAATAGCTTATTGTGACAGGCTAAGATAAAACCATCTACTGCCCAAGGGGAAAAAATGCAGAAGAAATATCAGCAAGCAAAGTTTGTATTATTTCCTATATCAAAGGGAGCAAGCATGTATATGATTTCCTTAAAAGTCTAGAAAGATGATTGAAAAAATTGATACATTTTATATGTCACTGATGCTTCATAACCATCATTAACTCAGAGTGCCTCCATTGGCTGTGACCAAGTAGAGATTTAAGCATGCTCAATAGTACAATCCTATACTTCTTCACTCAGAAGTACGTTTCATAATGTGACTTTACCCAAGTATGCTAGTATAGGATTGCACCCTAAGCCTTTGGAATCTGTGTCCTTTGGAGCATTCAATTCTGAGTTGTATTCTAAGGATTATATAAGCACTTTACTTGCCTTTTATTTTCAGAATGGATTTTTCCACCTGCTGAAAGTGTGCAGGAGAAACTGCGTCATTTTTCATCTATTCTTGGGGAGAGACTGTGAAGTCAGGGTATTGCATCCTACAGATTTTTTGTTATTGTTCAGAAGTAACACCATTTTTGGTGCTAAGCACAGTTTGAGAGATTTGTATTAATTGAGCCTGCATACACAAAAGAGAGCAAGAAACCGCATTAGCTACTGTAGTGTGCTTCTTGATGTTTGTTTCCGTGTTCAACAAAATGTTATATTTATTTTATTTTGCCCTTAATTTTTAAATTATATTTAATGTACATTTTGATGTGCTGTGCACACAGGACTGCAGCAGAGCAGCTGTTCTTCGAGTTTGACTTTTCAAATAAAATAGTGCTGGGAAACACCATAAAGTGAATGAGATGTCTTAAATGTAGAAAAAATACCAGAGTGTTTTGAGTATTAGAAATTCTGATTGTGTGGGTCCTGCTTATCTCTTGGTAACAGAATGGATTGTTTGAGGCTTTCTCACCTTTCAAGGGACGCGGTGGCTCAGTGGGTTAGGATGCTGAGCTCATCAATCAGAAGGTCGGCAGTTTGGCGGGTCAAATCCCGAGTGCCGCGTAACAGAGTGAGCGCCTGTTACTCGTCCCAGCTTCTGCCAACCTAGCAGTTCGAAAGCATGTAAAAATGCAAGTAGAAAAATAGGGACCACTACAGTGGGAAGCATTCCGTGCGCCTTTGGCATCCAGTCATGCCGGCCACATGACCATGGAGATGTCCTTGGACAAGCGCTGGCTCTTCGGCTTGGAAATGGAGATGAGCACCGGCCCCTAGAGTTGGAAACGACTAGCACGCATGTGCAGGGGAACCTTTACCTTACCTTTACCACCTTTCAGAACCCATAGCAGAATCCTCCTCAATTTAGGACAGTTTTATGAGTAGCAAAAATGCATTTGTCTGCTTTAGATACCTGCTAACAAACAGAAAGGTACAAAAAAGCACATTATTCAAATCAAGTTTGACTGCCATTTTTAGTCATTGATGCTGCAAGGGGAGTTGTTGTTAGTTGTGAAGTCATGTCCAACCCCTTGTGACCCCAGGGACAACATTCCTCCAGGCCTTCCTGTCCTCTACCATCTTCTGGAGTCCACTTAAGCTCACGCCTACTGCTTCAGTGACTGCATCCAGCCACCTCATTCTCTGTCCTCCCTTTCTTCTCTTGCCCTCAACTTTTCCCAGCATTAAGCTCTTCTCCAGTGAGTCCTTCCTTCTCATTAGGTGGCCAAAGTATTTGAGTTTCAACTTCAGGATCTGGCCTTCTAAAGAGCAGTCAGGGTTGATCTCCTCTATGACTGACCAGTTTGAACGCCTTGCAGTCCAAGGGACTCGCAGGAGTCTTCTCCAGCACTGTAGTTCAGCTGCAAGGGGTATCCTCTTTGATATAATCATAAGCTGATTTGGATCTATGGAATCATTTGGAATACAAATAATATGAATCAGAACCCATATATTTAGAAATCAGTCAGGAAGCATGTCACCTTTTTGTGGAATTTGCATGTGTATATTATTCCCACAGGATATATCATAAGGATATGCAGCGCATTCGTAAAAGATCTTTCACAATGCACATTAGGATAAATTATGTGCCACCGTGAACAGTAAATTGTATCTGTTGTAGCACTTGATCCACAGGGACTGGGGCAGGGGGAGCATTTTCCTGGTAAAGCACCTGTGCTCATAGGCATCCTTTCCTATTATGATGATGCCAAAAGGATGAAGCTTATTGTGATATCATGGTGTTTTTTTTTACTTGCATTGCATTGTTGTACACAAGTATATAAGGGGTGTGTAAATGTCACCGTGCACATTCTGTCGCTCTTCAGGACATCCATGGGAGAGAAATGATAAAAGCAGCAATGCAGCAGCATAAATTTTATATGAATGACATCACTCTCATCTATGAAGGGAGGGAACATGCATTGTAGTGTGACAATTATGCTTTGATGAAAGCACTAAGACTAACTATTGAATAAGAAAAGAACATTGTCTACTAGTTTTTGATAACTGGCTTTTAAAAAGATATTCTGAAGAGTTGTGTCAAGATATGTAGTTATGGTTTAAAAAAATTCTGAAAATATAAAAATACAATGCCACTGAAACGGATAACCTAGCTAAAATATCTACAGATAAATTTGCAATAAAGTAAAAATACAAAGGAGCAACATGATGTTATGGTAACTAGTAGCTACTGCGATGTTAATTCCAAATTACCACAACAAACTTGGAATGTTGTGTATCTCTTTGGATCATCGAAACAATCCATCTGTCATCACTGAGAGTCAACAATGACCTGATGGCACACAGTCTCTTTGAAAACCAACTTTGAAGAAGCTAAGTCTCGTACATAAGTAAATGGTGAATTTGTGGGACTTCAAGCTGAAAAAACAGCACCCAAATATATGGACAGGCTGTAATAGAGGTTGATGAAATAACTATAATCAAGCATTTTATAACTGACACCACTAAAAAGAAGCAAGCGCTGGGAGCTATTACTTTTGAAGAGATCACGTGACCACAAGACACTGCAACTGTCGTAAATGTCAGTCAGTTGTCAAGTGCCTGAATTGTGGTTATGTGACTGCAGGGGTGGTGTAACGGTTGTAACTTCAAAGATGGATCATAAATCACTTTTTTTTCAGGACAGGTCATAAATCACTTCTTTTAGCACTGTTGTAATTTTGAATGGGTGTAAATCAGTGATTACTTGGAGGCTAGGAAAATTTATTCTATATTCTGTGAATAAATCCAGAATAAAAAGGGACATCTTTATATATATATAAAAACAGCTCTTACAATGGCAAATCACATGTGCTCATAGCTGAGTTTCCCATGTTGCTAAGTGATGACTTGTTTGACACTGTGTGTTGATCAAACTGTAGTGCCTGGGTTCATAGCTAATACTAAACTAGAAAGCATAGTTTATAAACTACTATGTCTAAGGTCACCAGACAGGCTAAGCCAAAATCGGTCACATTAGGATTTGGAAGTAATGATCCCAACCTGTCACATCAACAGAAAAGTTCTGTATTGGTGAGCGCAGTAGGTAAAAGTGTACATCTCAAAGTCACAGTCCAAAATCCATTCAAATCATCAGTGTCAATGATTTCAACAGAGCAGGATGGTCTCATTCTTACATATTATTTTACACTGAAACTATAGAGCTTAATTGTATCGCCTTTCAGCAGCAGTATGCTATTGCAATAATATTGCTCAGCCAGAAAAACTTGCTTATTGGCGGTATATCGCACCTATCTTAACATTAAGTAAAAAAACCTGTCTCCACTTGTGGCTGGATCTGGGACTCAGCTTCAGGAATTTCTTCCTGTTCGTTTGAAAGCCCAGGCTTTCATAGGTGTAGTGAACAAGAACAAGAGTTCCTTATGTCTTTCCATTTCATTGTTATCAGCTGCTATTTGAACTAATTTCTGCAGAGTTTAAGACACATCCAGCCAATAAACAACTGCTATGATAGTGTGTGTGTCCAGTGAGTAAAGCACAAAAGGGAAGAATTTAGAGTGCCCTTACCCAGTTGAGACTGTAGCCCTCCCCCCCACACTGCATGGTTGTGTTAAAGCCTTTCAAACCTTGCATTTACTACTGATGTGATTATAGAGTATAACAATCTCATCCAATGCAGTTCTCTGCCAGGAAAATTATAACCTTAAAAGTGTGGTTCCTGGTTGCTGAAAATTTGCCACTATATCAAGCATTTCACACAGTAATGCAATTGTTAATAACGTTAACATTTTTTTTTGTATTTTACTTGCTGTTAACCACTTTATCCAAATACAGCAGATAGAAAGGTGAAACATAAGCTGAATAAATAAATGAAGCCAAAACATCTGGCTAGGGTGTTGATGAACACTTTCTACATGTTTGTGGATGATACTGTTCTTAAAGATGTGCATAACAGATGTATATGCATAAATCCAATTTAATAATAACAGATTTGACTATGGAGGTAAAACCTACATATTAGTTCACACACCTTAAAATATTAGTTCTGACGTGATAGTGAACAGCCATCGCTTTCCCTTTGATCCCAGTTATTTTAGAAAGTGTTTACAGTTTTCAGACTGATTTCCCAAGATAGTTACAGTTTAATTTTTTGTTACATATTGGCTTTTTAGTGGGCGAATCAAATGAACCAAACCAAAATTCTGTTCAAGGGCAAACTACATCAGATATCCTACTTGTATAATTATTGTGGGGCATGAATGAGGCCCAATAGATAAGAGAACTAGTCTGCTATTATGCGCTCTTGTTAAAAAAAAACTATTAGTAGTAGGCAGACATTTCTTACAATTCTTCTCAAGGATAAGAGCTCTAGAGTACAGTGGTATGAATGAACCAAGTTTAAACTAGCAGAGAAGGAAAGTAATCTCCAGAGTGAAGAGAGTAATAAACAGTTTCATTATCTATCCTAAGCAAAGATAAGAGTTGTTATCCCATTTGTTTGCAGGCTACCTAAGAGGCTAAAAGTCATGTAGAAAAAAACAAACCCAGTCTTACCTGGATTAAAAATAATCTATTCAAGATAGGCTTCTTACACTTATGAAATGGAAAGCTTTTAAAAGTCTTTCAATCACCGTATTAAATGTATGAAACCAACAGAACACTTTTATCTACCTAGAAATGGGAAAACCACAGGCACATAATTTCCCATATAATTCAAAAAGAAAGCAGAGGAAACCATAAGAGAATCAGAAATGAGCAATTCTGTATGAATTTTTCAATAACTGAGAAGCTGTATGATTCAGTCATGACAGTTACACCAGTGAAAAATCTTGGAAAAAGTATTTAATTGCATTGATGATAATGGTATAAGCGGCAGACAAAACAATCAACTCTATAGCCTAAACCTCTCTGCAACTGGTTTACTGTTTACGGAAATGCTTAAGTAACCAGAAACAAGATAAATTGTTCATTTCTGAATTTAAAACTTTCTTCAAATATTTTTCATTTTAAAAAGGCTTCCCCAACTTCAGTGCCAAATTCCATTTGAGCATCATTTTGTTCGTTCTAGTGAAGTTCAAAGAATTAAGGGCTTCATGACAGACATTATGGCACATGGTGAAGACCAAAATTACAAACGAAAGATGTAAGAGCCACCAGGAGATGGGATGTCAGGGAAATAAATCAATAATTCCCTATCAGAGGGAAATACTTTTCTAAAGTCCCCATGCCAAAAATCTGGTGCAATGTAGAAAATGATTATCTTCCTATTCCAATTTTGTCTGAACCTAATAGTGGCTTCTCAAAAACTATGTTGTCAAGCAGAAAACATTTAAAGACCACCATAATTGGCACACAGGTTACTTTAGTAGGAGCCCCTTTCTCAGCTTAGAGCTGTAGTTTTGAGCAATACATTTGCAATTCAGCACTTTAACTTCTAATATGCGGAAAGACCTATCCTTGGGATTATAATGGACAGTAATGTAAAATGGCGGGGGGGGGGGTCAAATTCTGTACTGGATTTTTTTTTAGGAAACAAACGGAATATCAAATAGTTACTGTAAGAATTACTGTATGATGCATCTACTTTTTAAACGATCTCTTTAGTTTTGGTCATGTGGAAAGTATAATCTTTCAAAAGATGAAGAAACGGCAACTCAGACGATCTTAAGTTTGAAGTATTTTTCCTAGGAAGAAAGGCTAAAGCAATCTAAGTAAAAAGGACCCCGGGTTTGACCAGCAAGTAAGTGTTCGTTGTCATCTAAGAGCACTGCAGGTGGCGAACCACGCTGCTCAAAATACAACCCGACGCTGAAAGCTCCATTTGAAGAACCGGAGTTTAATTATTTCACAGCGAAACCTGAATGAAGAAAGCGCCTCCCTTCCACTACTGGCACCCCGGAACTCAGCCACCAATGGCCGAGGACGAAACGGGCTCAAGCTCCGCCTCCCGCCCCTAAACCGCTCACGTTGCCCTTGACCGGCAATCTGAAGGCGACGGAGGGTCCCTCATGTAGCGATACGTCAGGCTACCGCAACCGACCAATAAGAACCCATCCGATCCCTGCCTGCAACCAACAGAAACCGCGGCTTAAGAACGTGCTTTACGGCAAGCCTCTTTCCTTCCCCGCCCTTGAACAAGTCAATTGAAGGGTGGGGGTGGGGGGGCGGGAGAAGGAAGAACCGGCGCCTATCAACGATGGGGTTGCTATGGAAACGCGGGCGCTATCGTAAGGCAGAGCCCGGGCCGGTCGTAAAAAGGAGGCTCGTTCCCCGACCGCGGAGGAGGTTGTCATTGCAAGCCGCGTCGGCGGTGCCTCCTGAGAGCTCGCCTGCCTTCTCCGCTCGTTAAGCCATGGCGGCGGCCCTGGCCCGCAAAGCCGCGGACTACGTGCGCAGCAAGGATTTCAGGGATTACCTCATGAGGTAAGGGAGAAGGGCGGTTCGTCACTTTGGGCCCGGTTTGCTGCTCTGCACCGCTTCCTCCTCCTCCTCCTCCTCCGACCTCCTTTGCGGGGCCTTGTCGTCCGTGGCCCCGAAGCTGGAAGAGCCTCCGGGGTGTTTCAGGTGCAGCGCTTTGCCATCTGACGCCATTAGCCCTGGGATTTCTTTCGGGGTCCCTCCCTCCGTCCAGATGCTGGTCAGAGCCGACCCCGCGGGGCAGTTTTGAAACGGTCAAGGTCAGCTGCCGTCCCCGCTCCTCCCCCCAGCCCCGAGCTGGGCTTCCGACGCTGCTCCCTGTTGAATGGAAGTGTTCGTTCCGTTGCCTGCCTTGAAACTGACCTCTTTAATAATAATAATAATAATAATAATAATAATAATAATAATAATGATGATGACTCTTGTGAGCCTCCTGGAGTCGCTGGGTGACTGCAGGCGGCCATAGAAGTCCTGCCAAAAAAAAAAAATGAAATCGGTCTCCGGCCAGCTGCCTGCAATTAGTGCGGGTTCGAGTCCCACCAGGCTCAAGGTTGATTCAGCCTTCCATCCTTCCGAGGTAGGTAAAATGAGGACCCAGATTGTTGGGGGCAATCAAGGTGTTGGTAATGACCTACAAAGCCCTCCATGGCATGGGTCCGGAATACCTTGGGGAGCACCTGCGGCCGGCGTCAACTTCCCTCCGCCCAGTACGCTCCCACAGAGAGGGCCTCCTCGGGGTGCCACCGGTCAAAGAATGCCGACTGGTGGTCCCCAGGGGGAGGGCGTTCTCTGTGGGCGCGCCGGATTTATGGAACCATCTTCTGGCCGAGCTCCGCATGGCGCCTGACCTCCGCTCCTTCCGGCGCAATCTCAAAACCTACCTTTTTGAACAAGCTGGCCTGGCCTGATGGGATGGGGAATACTGGGTTTTATAAATCGGTTTTAACTTTTTAATATGTATTAATTTATTCATGGGCACTGTTGTTTAATCGCTTTTAATTTTTGTATCTTTTAATATGTATTGCCCTGTTCACCGCCCTGAGTCCTTCGGGAGAAGGGCAGTATACAAATTAAATTAATAAAGAAATAATAAAGAAATAAATAAATAAGCTGACTTTGTAAAAACACCGCTTTGGGGGGGGGGGGCGAAAGCCCTAATAAGCAGGAATATACATAGAATGAAGGCTATTGCTAAGCACATTTGATTTGTGCTTCTTAGATTGTAAGCCGCCCTGAGTCTTCGGAGAAGGGCGGGATATAAATGGGATTTTAAAAAAAAAGGAAGGCAGTGTCATAGCGGGAGAAAGATGCCGGGAGGGCCTGTCTGTGTCCCAGAGACGCACAAGTGGGGAAAGGCTTCGAGGCTCCCATATTTGGGTGCTCGCAGTGACTTTGGAAAAAACCCTGATGTTGGGAAAGATTGAAGGCAACAGGAGAAGGGGATGGCAGAGGGCGAGATTGGCTAGATCGGGGGGGGGGGGTAGGCAACCTCGGCTCTTTTATGACTCGTGGACTTCAACTCCCAGAATCCCTGAGCCATGCTGGCTCAGGGATTCTGGGAGTTGAAGTCCACGAGTCATAAAAGAGCCGAGGTTGCCTACCCCTGGCCACTAAATGGTGTCATTGACATAATGAAGGTGGATTTGGGCAGACTCCGGGGGACAGTGGAGGACAAGGAAGCCTGGTGCGCTGCGGTCCATGGGATCGCAAAGAGTCGGACATGACTTGATGACTGAACAATAATGACAAGCTACGTAGTTCCTCTTGCAGAGAATTGGGGGTGCTCAAGGCGGTAACAGTGGGACAAGCCAAAAGGGTTGTTATAATTGTAATTCTCAGGAAGCAAAATTTGGGTTCAAGCACACACAAGACTGTTCTTCTCCTTGAAATAATTGACCTGCCCTCTTATATGAACAGCCGGGAGGACAAGCCAGCTTGTGACGTGATCCATCCTTGGTGCAAAGGCTGTATTTTTTTAAAAAAATGTGCTTATTATGCTTCCCAACTGGGAAATGCTCTCGAGGGATTTCTAAAATAGAAAAGCAAAGCCAACAGTATAGGCGAAAAGGATGTCTCTCTCCAGTAATACATGAAAATTGTTTTGATAATGAGTTTGAGGGAATGTAGGAACTGTTTGAAGGACAAGACTCCTGCTCTTTTCAGTAATTTGATAGAAGGGTGGCAAGGTGATGGTAGCTGCAGCTGCTAAATGCTGTATTAAGCCGTATGATTGCTTGGATTAAATATTTTGTCAAACACTGGGCTATGCTTCTGAATAAACTTGAACAACAACAAATCCCAACCTAGAGTGCATCTGTTACTATTTATATATTTCTTAGGACCTGACATCTTCTATTTTGAGAATACATAAGACACTGAAGTAAATCTATTTTTGTTTTCTGTACCAATTGATTTTTATCCACAAAAATAACATGCCTTACATAAAAAATATAATTATTTCAGAATTATAGGCATTATTGTGGAGTAGATTCACTGTTGTATGAATACATTTGCTTATGTACAGAAAGTTAACCATCTATCTAATACTGGGTTTGTTGAAAAGTCAAATATAAATTGTTGCTAACTTGAACAAACGTAAGTTAATTACTAACAGGAAACATGCAACTTGCCCTTGATGTTATTTCAAGATTTAAAACTAAGCTTTCTAAATAGGCAGAATGCTAAATAATACCAAATTATTCATTTACAAACAACAAATCTTTCAAGTGCCTCTCAAATAATAGGCCATGACAGTGACTTATAATCCCTATCAAATAATGAGGGTGCCACTTTTTGATTGTGAAGGGGAATTGAGGTTTTTCGAAAGCCATTTTAATTTGTAACATTTCTGTTAAAAGCCATTAAGAAGCAATATCCATTTCATGAAATTAGTAAGCATGTGAAATTCCTTTCAAAGTTTTTCTTAGATGATGGCTATACTAAATGCAGGAGCAGTAGTGCAAATACGTTAAGCCTTGCAACAGTGTTAGGATGAGCTTTCAATCTAAGATCAAGTTTAATATGCAAGTGCAATAAAGTAACTGATAATTACACTTGCAATAAGTGTAAACTAAACAACATTTAGTTCACTGGCGCTTTCTCAAAGGTAAATAGGAATAGTATTGCATCACTCTTAAGAATGTTCCTGATGGACCTGTCCAAGACTTTGAGATGTTCATTACTTAAGAGATTGAGCAAATCTGAAGTGAAAAAACCTTGCAGTACTTGCATGACCACTAAATTATTGTTTTGAAAAAGAAAGGCACTTAACATAGAGCACTATATGTTCTTAACAAAAATAAACTTAGTTTTAAAAGCTGCATATTGATGTAAGATTGTTGATTTGTTTATTGTGAGAGAAATATATGTAATTGAAATGGCAATACTTTATAGCTAAAAACTTTCAAATTAAAATTTTGTTCTATTAGCTGTGATATAATTATATTTCAAGCATGTATAGGTAAGATTTTTAGGAAAATGTTGATGTTCATGTGGATAATTATGCATGTGCCATTTAAAAATTACTGTTATTAAATTACTGCCAGTATGATTTAACAGAATTTTTATTTCAACTTTTGTTCTACATATGAGAGTTTTATGGTTTTTATACATCTTAAAATACTAAAAAAACAAGTTACAAATTTACATTATTACATATGAAGGTTAAAATCTGTGTGATACTTTATTCTAGTACATTGGTAATAGTTTAAGGCTAGAATTTGACAGTATCTTGTATAGGTAGGAAAGTATTCCAGCTTCAGCAAGGGAACCCTGCCAAACTTCCATGGCTTTTGTATCTAGCTACAATCCTCAGAATTTATTCAGAGCCTTTGCAAAGAATCCATTGACGTTTAGAAGCATAATTTTTGATTATTTACTTTTTTTCTGCATTACTTGTACAATTTGCTTCTGTCTGATCATGTCTGATGCAGTGGTGGTTTTGCCAATATAATTCTTTCAGCATTGATATCATATGATCCCTGTCATCAGTTTGCAGGTCACATTTTTTCCCAATTTTTCTTTTAATTTCTTTCAGGCACAACTAATAAACTTTTGTTCAAGGTACTGGCTAATGATTTTCACACATTTATGGGACCCACTGTATTTATATCAGTATGCATACAATATCCCTATCCTACCAGGCCCCAAAATTCCTAACATTGAAAAACAGAGATGAATAGGCATGTTTAATTGGTAAATCAAATATGTGTGAGTGTAACTGAAGCATTTTTAAAGACAATAGGGGACAGATACTGGTAGTATGTTTCTAAATTATATCAACATTATGGAATGCTGGTAAATTAAAAGTATTTAATATTTCTCTGGTTCTCATTCTTACTTATTTTAGTTAAATTATGTTAGTAATCTAGAGATACAGAGAACATAGTTTGTATTATGTGACTGGTGGATTTAGAAATTAAGTTAAAAAATAAGTCCAGAGTGCAGAGGAGGCAACAACTAAAATTTCTATGCTTTTTCTTTCAGCATCCACCCAACCCACTAAGTCAGTTTAGTTACAATTTTGTACTATAACTCTTGATATATAGGCTCTACAGCTTAGGACCTGGATATATAACAGCACTTTCATATGTACTTATCTGCCAATTAAGATTAGTGAAAGTATCCTTAAAGAAGTATATTTATCAGAGGTACACAGATCTGGATGGTACAAATCTCTTAAGTTTATATAGGCATTTGCCTAAATCTGGTGATGTCAGTCTGATCTACTGTTGTCCTTTGTTTAAGAGTTTTAACATGGTATAATTTTGTCATTGTTAACAGTTTTAAATGAATTGTACTCTACTTTTGTTTTAGTAATAAAGTGGGCTAGATACATACAAATAAAAACAAATATTTATATATTGAATTTATTTCATGGAGGCTATTGCCTTTTTTTCTCTTTCACATTTCCTCTTAAATGATGAACAATTATGACTGCTCATCAAACAGTACGGTAAGGTATTATTTTTGCTTCCTTTCAACCACCTGTAATCGTGCCAGTCATAGTATTCTTTAAGTTCAAATGCAGCTTTTCCCAGGTTAAGTTCCTTTCGTTTATAGTACAACAGAATTATTTCCAATAGATATCCTAGGAAATGACCAAATAAAACTTAATTTTTTTACAAAAGTCTTCCCTAGCCATTTTTTGTGGAAAAAAGAGAAAATTTTATATGATTACTCCTGTCATAGTACCTCATTTAAAAGTGATAGTGAATATAATTAACTCATTAGTCTATTTCATGACAAAGTAGTTTGCTATAAACCTGTAAAAATGTGTTCAGTAAAGTTCCTTTAGGTTAGTCTGTACATGTTTGTACCTGGCTTTCCTGGATCAAGAGAAATTAATATGTTAGAGCACAAATGCTAAATTGAGCCACTTTCTGTCAGGAGGCTAAATGTAGTTCTAATCAAACAAGGGAATTCAGAGTTATACCTACTGCCAATCAGTCATATTACAGGAGCGCATGTGTATTTATGCCATTTATTTACATAATAACACTACCCCAAGATCCCAGGACCTACTCCGTCAGTTGAACATTTTGAATCCCTAGTCCTCCAAGAAAAAGAGCTAGAGAAAAACTTATAGGAAAGCAAATGTCTCCATTACAGAATTGAACTGTCAACACTTGACAACATCTAGACACTGAGGCTATGGTAGCCAAACCATGCTTACTCTTGGCTACTTAGCCAGTGGAGAAGAACGTAGTAATGCCATGAAGACTTTCCAATTCTCTTCTGGTATAATGCCTTATGGCAATGATGGCGAACCTTTTAGAGACCGAATACCCAAACTGCAACCCAAAACCCACTTATGTATTGTTGGGTGCTGAGTGGGTTGTGGCCCATTGGGTGGGTGTGGCCCTTTGGGTGGGTGTGGCTGCGGTGGTAACGGCAGCTTGGTTGGGACTGAAGTTCAATCAAATCAATTCCAACTTTGCGAGATCTTTTTTTTCTGGCGAGAAGTTGAAATTGATTGATTGAACCTTTTTTTTGGCACACGGCGGCAGAGGCCTAAAGTGAAAAGGTTTTATAAAACCCAGCTGACTGGGGTGACGGCACCTGTGCCATAGGTTCGCCACCACAGATTTATGGGATGTTTGGTATTTGTGCGTTTCTTTGGAATTGCAAGGGCTGTAGCAGTGATATTATATATGTGTTTTAGATTAAGGAATAAAATGTGTCCTTATCCCCCTGCTTCCAAATGGGACTGCATTGATCAGAGGCAACAATCATCTAGTCCTTTTAAATCTGATTTAAAATATTTTTGAACTGGCAAAAGGTAAAATTCCTTTTCTTATTGTGTGCCTTTAATATAGCACTTCTGGGGACCTGTTGCCAACTGGGGACTTCCCATTGCTGCCTTCAGTGATATGAAGAAATCACCAGAAATCATAAGTGGCCGAATGACATTTGGCAAGTGGTGAAATTAACTTCAGTTTTAAACAGTAGTTTTTTAATTGCTAACAAACTAACCCTAACAAACTACCTAGAGGTGCAGAATTTGCAGTGTTTATTGATTGATTAGTCTTATCAAAGAAAATAAAGGTAAAATACAAGATTTGTTTCCAGGATAAAATAGATAAAAAGAAAATATAATACTAATAAACTCTTAGCTAAATTGCGTTGTCTATAAATTTAGCATTTCTGCTAACAATGCATACATTAGAGACCAGGAAGAAATATAATTTGCAATTTAGATCCCAATGGGCTGTTCTTTCAAGTAAGGATTTCAAATATCTAAACACAAAACAGATATTTAGTTGACAAACAAAATGTGAGCAATATCTTTATTGGCTTGGGCCCTGCACATACATATCCTCTCATGATATGGCCAATGATAGCAGTGCCCATATTTGGCCATGGAATCCAATAGTTCAAAATTTGCTCTAGAATAGGTTCTTAGGAATTGCTTCAGACTCATTGAAAGGTATTTTGTTTTTGGTTTTGAAAGTATTTTTATTCTTACCCAACCAATTTAAAGATCTATTTTTGCCAAGAACTTCATGTCTGTTTGGGTACTAACATCTAGGACTCCCTGTTTACTTTGCCTTGGTTTTATTGATGTTTAGAGAATTAAGATCACAGTAGATATTTATTTTGCAACAGTCTTCTCAGACTTACTTGAGAATGCTCCATGACAACCACATTGTCAACATATAAAAGAATATTAAGACTTTTATCATGGATTTTTGGCATATAAGTGTCTGAAGCATATAAGAATCCTGGAATATAACTGACATAGCAGTTAAAAAGCATCAGGGTTAGAATACAACACTATCTAATATCTTATGGATAGGTATACTGTAAGGTACAGAACTGTTTGCCCCTGTACACACTTTCAAGTGGTGTTTGAGTAGAGGGCCTTAACCGGGAGTCTAGATTCCATGTTTAAGATGACCAATTCCTTTCACAGCATGCTTCTGTTTAAGGAATCAAGAACCATGCTGAGATCTATGAAAGCAGCAAACAGTTTATTTTAATTACTTATCATGTAAAACAACACAGTTGTCTGTTGTGGAGCTCTCTGATCTAAATCCAGCTTATTTGTCCACTAAGAATTTTTTTTCCTATTACTCAGTTCTTTACCTCTTAAAATGTGAAGGTTACATTTATTTATTTATTTATTTATTTAGTTATATTTATATACCGCCCTATTCCCTGAGGACTCAGGGCGGTTTACAGGGAATTAAAAATCCAGAATACAAAAATTAAGAACCAAATTAAAAAATATTAAATTAACATTTGTACATCAAGGAGGCCCACTGTGAGCCTGTCATATTTTTTTGGGTGCCAGGGTGGGTTCATTTATAAAACAGACCTCAGAGATAACACCTGTTATGGTTTTAAGTTTTATTAATAATGATGTTTGTAAGATAGTAAAATGTACGTAAAATGAGATTCTTTGGGTGTGCAATAACCCAGTACTGTACTTGCAGAAATAAAAGTGAATGTTCTAAATCTAGGAACATGAAGTCATTGAACACTAACTTTCTTTTTACAGCACTTTGCTGCTATTCTTTGACTTTTATGAGGTTTGCATACAAGGTGCAACCCAGGAACTGGTTGTTGTTTGCTTGTCACTTCACTAATGAACTTGCACAACTTACTCAAGGAGGAAGGTTGATCAAATATAAGTGAGTATACTGTAATTATTCCTTTTACATTAACAGTATAACTAAAACTTTCAAATATTTTTATATTTTTGACATGCTCTGAGCTCTAACATCTATGTCAATGAATTAATCCTTTTCTTTTTCTTCCATTTTTATTCCTCCTGACAGTCTGAAAAAAAATAATTGATTATTTGATTCATGGAGAAAAATTGAAAAGGTGCTGCTCTTCACAAGCAAGGAAGGACTTTGTCATCATCTCTTTTGCATCACCACCATCATGAAAACACTCATACTAGCATTCAGTATCATTTGTTAAACTTTTATCTTCCCTTATACAAAGTACTGCACAGCTGTTCAAAAATTAGATCACTTTCTTGCCTTAAAAGAATTTTTTAATATTTACAAAATTACTCAACTCAAATATGTACCAGCTTTTCTGAAATAAAAAAACCCTGCTAATTTAAGAAAAACAAGAAAAGGCATGATTAATAAAATGTGATTTTTGAAACAATGTTGGTTATTTTGCAGTCAGATGTACAAATGCATTGAAATTGTGATTCTGCCTCTTTAAGAGCATTGGAGCAAAGTAAAATATTCAAAAGCATCATTCCTTTAAAATTACAAAGTCAAGATTGGTTATCGATTCTCCATATAGGCAATTCAAAATGGATTCCTCAATTAACTCTTGTGAAGCTAATAGTTTAAATATATTACATCTGCTAATTTGTATATTTGACACTTGTAGCTAAATTTATTTTTACCAAGAAATAAAAAAGGCAGTGAAGTGCCCGTTAATTTATGAGTGGATTCCAACAAACTCTATCCTGACTCATAGTTACTGTATATTTTACATTAGAATACAAAGTTGACACAGCTTAATTTTGTAAACCCCAACTACATGGTTTGGTAAAATAACCATCTTATCTTTGTTTGTAAGCATTCTGCAAATGATTCATTCAGTGCCCGGATGTTTTATAAGCACACATACCTGTGAGCAAAGTAGTTACAGTGCCACATCCTATTGTGGTATAGGTAGCATCTAAGAGTCCAACTGAACTCTTATTTGTAACAAAATAAATAGTATGATTCTGTTTTTGCATTCATCTGCAGATGCCATATCATTAACATAAAAACTGCATATAGGAATGAATACTTTTGAAAAATTATTAGTTTAATTTGACCTTTTTGTTGTGATTTTTATCAACAATTGTAATGCACTATATATAGATTGTCTTTAATAATGTTATTTTACTTTAACAACTTTGGGGCAGTAAACCTTCCCTATGGGGAGAAATTACAACATAAATGTTGTAATGGCAATAAACCACTTTGAAACAATTTATAGTTTTACTGGTGTCAATTTAGAAAATGGTACTTTTGAAAATAGAACTTCTTACAAATGAGATCTATTTTCCTTTCTCAATACAGTGTTTCAATTTCCAGGCCAACATAACAGTGAAAATAGACATGTAATTTTTTTTGTACTATTATTTACTTATGTTGATTGGGTTCTGTTGGTTAATAGAAAGAATATGTGTAAAAATAAGCTATTACTATTTCCTAAACTTTATCAGATTTTTCAGGATAATTAAAATTTGTTTTAATAATGGAAAAGTGTACATATTTCTCTATAAAAAGAAAACAGATAATCAGAATTCTCTTCACAAAACTGAGGTTTCAAAAGTAATTATTAATTCACTATAGGCATCCTTAGATCAAATTCCAGCATATATAATAAAAAGCTTTGAATCATTAGGATATGGCACAAGTGCATTTATATACTTTTATTTAAGGAAAATTACAAAACAATTGATTCCAGATATCTGACTATGGAAAAATGAGATGATTTCTGAATTACAGAAACTTAGCTCCTGGGATGTAGTCTGGTTGTACAGAAATTTTGTTCAGTTTTATTAGATAATGCACCCCTAAATACATTTATGGACTAATTCACCTTACAAGATGTTGAGGCTATTCTCTATATGTTTGGAAGCACAGCAGCATGTGATGGTGACTGCCTCTAGATTTTATATAGCCATGGAATGGCCTTAATATAGAAAAGTAATTTTCTGAAACAAAGTTGTTGATCCATGATGTGATTTTTGTTTCCTCCTATTAATGCTAATGAGTCATAAAAAGAACACACAAAGAAAGCTGCATACATATCTTCCTCCTGTATGGATAAAGTTCTTGGTACTTTGGTTGCACTTGTGGCATACTAGCAAAAATATGCTCAGACTGACCAGTTGTCTCACCAATGAAGAAAGCTACTCGTGGAATGGGTGTGACTGAGGTTTTTCTATCTTTCTAAAAAAAACCTGGGAGACCATGAGTTCTAGTCCCATCATGGGCAAAAAAAGATAATTCGATGACCTTTGGCCACTCACTGTCTCCCAAATCTAGGAAGAATACTTGGGCAAGCCACTTGAAAAGTCAAGAAAATTGCAGGAACCAGCAAATGCAAGGAGTCAAAAATTGACTTAAAGCACAAAAGTGAAAATCAGAAATTATGAATTGGTATTATTGCAATCAGTGACTCAAAACCTTGGCAAGTTTAAGATGTCAGGACAGAAGTGTTGATCTAGATTGTGTTGTATGTGAGCATATGAATTTATGGGTTGGTGATTAATATAAATTACGTTCCAGAATACAATGGAATGAAAGAATCAGAGAAATGTTGGGGGAAACTATACAATACTCTGAATGAATGTGATGGGGGCAGGGGTGATAACATTCAGTTAGGATACATGAATGGATTGGTAGAAACAAGATGAGACAATAGAGAAAACTGATTGGGACATTGAGGTGCCAGTATCAAAAAGGAATGTAAATGTCGGGTAATTTTGAAAAAAGTCTTTGAATAAGGCTATCTGAATGAATGAAGCTTTATTGTCAAAGTACAACCATGTATACATTGAGATTGACTGAGCCTCCCTTCATGCCCCACCACCACAACTCACAGTGACAACAAACCCACCATCTTGTTATACCATATGAGCTAATTGCACAACACACCGGCCTCGCAAGTCAATCATACATAAAATTATTTCCCGTTCCAAGAGCCTGACAGCCCCTGGATAGAAGCTGTTCTTCAGCCTGTTTAGAAATTTTAGAATTTAGAAATATACATATTCATACAGAAAAGAAAAGGTGTGGTTGATTTCACTGCTTAGGTGAATTAGTGAAAGATAAAGGTAATGTGAGGTTCTGAATATGGGCGTCATTGGGCAGTGTCAGGAGATTTTCCGTGAAATTATACTTAGCTTACGGTGCGGAAAATCCAGGGTTGCTCAGAGTCGACGACGACTTGCTGACACACAATCTATTGTTGCATTCTGCCTGTTTTGTGACAGTCCTACCGAAGGCATTTGTTTATTTTTAGGCGCCAGGTTGTAACCGACTCTTTACACCAGGGGTCTTCAAACTTGGCCCTTTTATGACTTGTGGACTTCAACTCCCAGAATTCCTCAGCCAGCATACGCTGGCTGAGGAATTCTGGGAGTTGAAGTCCACAAGTCATAAAAGGGCCAAGTTTGAAGACCCCTGCTTTACACAGTAGGTCCTGTGTTTATACCACAAAAACAGAACGGCCCTTCGCTTCATCAATAGCAAGCAGGATTGAAACGCCATTTTTGTTACAAGACAAACTGCGCCTTCCAAGCCTCGCTCCCAACCTTATCGAGCAGCAGGCCTTTCTAGAGCAGCTCAAGCTCCGTGGGGTAGCTTGTCTCGGCGAGTTACGCTTTTTGCTTGGATCACTTTGGGCGGGTAGCTGGGCTGACAGCGGCGGACCGTAAATGCTGGAAGGGGTGGCGGCCTCGGAAGCACCGATTGCTACCACAAAGAGCATCAGAGCCCCTGCTCGCTGCCTGCAATTTGTGCAGGTTCACATCCCACCAGGCTCAAGGTTGACTCAGCCTTCCATCCTTCCAAGGTAGGTAAAATGAGGACCCGGATTGTTGGGGGCAATTAAGCTGACTTTGTAAGGGACGCAGTGGCTCAGTGGGTTAGGACGCTAAGCTTGTCGATCAGAAGGTCGGCAGTTTGGCGGGTTGAATCCCGAGTGCCGCGTAGCAGAGTGAGCGCCTGTTACTCATCCCAGCTTCTGCCAACCTAGCAGTTCGAAAGCACGTAAAAATGCAAGTAGAAAAATAGGGACCACTATGGTGGGAAGGTAACAGCGTTCTGTGCGCCTTTGGCGTCTAATCATGCCGGCCACATGACCACGGAGACGTCTTCGGACAAGCATTGGCTCTTCGGCTTTGAAATAGAGATGAGCACCGGCCCCTAGAGTCGGAAACGACTAGCATGCATGTGCAGGGGAACCTTTACCTTTACCTAAGCTGACTTTGTAATAATGCCGCTTGGTGTGTGTGTGTGTGAAAGCCCTAACAAGCAGGCATATAACATAGAATGAAGGCTACTGCTAAGCTTGTAAGCCGCCCTGAGTCTTCGGAGAAGGGCGGGATATAAATGGAATTAAAATAAAATAAAATAACATAAATAAAACCATGCGGAGGCCGCCACTCAACAGCATATACATACGGGGAGCAGGACTACCGGGAGCAATTATCCCGGGAGGAACCAGAAACTGCCTTCGCGAGCAAATTAGAAACCCAAGGCGAACCAGTTTAATTCACAGGGGACGTTTCCAGGCCCCTCCCCGCCCCCTGTAATTCCGGTTCCGTTCTCCCAGCTTCTGGTTTGACGCTTCCTTAAGAGCGAAGAGAAACCGTTCCAACCGAAGCGCCCAGGCTTGGCGGGGTTTGGGAGTTGTTTTTCGAAGCGATCGGAGGCTCGGAGGGGGCGATGGAGAAGCTGCGGCGGGTGCTGAGAGGAGAGGACGACGAGGAGCAGGGCCTGACGGCGCAGGTGTGGCTTGGGGGGCTGGGGCGGCGGAAGGCGAGAGAGAGCCCCTTCGTATTTCCCGCTTTAGGTCCGGGGATTCTGGCCGGGTTTTCGGGCCGCCCTGGCGGGATTCACCGCTTCCTCAAGACCAGGGGTCTTCAAACTTGGCCCTTTTATGACTTGTGGACTTCAACTCCCAGAATTCCTCAGCCAGGCATGCCTGGCTGAGGAATTCTGGGAGTTGAAGTCCACAAGTCATAAAAGGGCCAAGTTTGAAGACCCTTGCTCAAGACTAACCGCAGCGTTAGATTCCTGTGTATCGTTCCTAGAGAGCAAGCAACTTGCAAACGCCAGTGGAGGATGGCTTTCTGGGAAATACGGATGGTACCGCCGCATGGAGTCTGTCCTCTGGTCAGGCTGGCCTCCTCTAGATTCCCTGGATCATAGGCTCCATCATTCTCTGCCGGTGGGGTCGTGTCAGTGCGGACTATGGTATTTGCACACGGGGAAACGCTAGGCCAGGGGTCTTCAAACTTGGCCCTTTTTAATGACTTGTGGACTTCAACTCCCAGAATTCCTCAGCCAGCCTGCATGGCTGAGGAATTCTGGGAGTTGAAGTCCACAAGTTTTAAAAGGGCCAAGCTTGAAGACTCCTGCGCTAGGCTATGAAATCTCAATCTAGTAGGCTACTCTGAATTAGCCAAATAAAGTGCCTTTCTCTTTCTCTCCCCTCCTCCTCCTCCCCCCCCCCAACTGCTTTTACCAGTCTGGATGTCAGCAAGGAACAAAAAGCAATAGGGCTAAAAGAAGTTTGATTAAAACTGAGTCGGAGGGAAGTTATTGCCTGCTGAATGAAAATAAGAACTTGTATTATTTAGATGGCAGAGGGAAAGACCTGTAAATTATAATAGTTTTTATGTTTATTTTCAAAAATGTTTTCTTCCATCCATTATGACAGATACAGGCAGTGATGAATTGGTTATCAGGTTTTTGTCATGTGGGTTGATTCTGTTTAGCAGGTGGTGAGCAGAATGGTAAATCTCTGCTTTGGCTTCAGGGCTTATCAGATTTTATGCCTCCCTAGCATGTTTGGGAAAGGCTGCCTTCAGAAACCTTGGAAAGCTGTTGTCAGAAAATGTTGATGAGTTTCTTTTGTGATCTATGGAGCTGAAATGAAATGCTTCAGAAAGTTCAGTACAGCTTTTGATAGCTCTCTATCCAGCCTCTGTTTAATCACAAGACAATCTGTTCTATTGTAGAACAGCTGTTTTGGTCAGAATTCTTTTCCTCATATTGAAATGAAATGTACTTCCTTGTAATGTAAATTAATTATGACTTGTCCCGGAAGATACTGAACAATGCTCCTCATATTTCACATGTTCTTTCAATAACTGAAGTCAGGTTTCATTAGATGTTTCTCTTCTTCTGGCTAAAAGTACCAAATGCTCCCAACCATTTCTGGTAAGCTTTCCTTTCAGGCCCTTTATCATCTGGACCAGTGGTGGGATTCAAATATGTGAACAACCGGTTCTCTGTGTGGATGCCACTTCCGGAAGTCCATTCTGGGCCTGGGCAACAAAAAATTAGCTACCAGTTCTGCCGAAGTGGTGCGAACCAGCTGAATCCCACCACTGATCTGGACCGTTATCTCCTAGATGCATAGCTGTTTACTGTCATTTTTCCTAAATACAGTACCCAGAGCTTGATGGAATGCTCTAAGTGCAGCATGGCCATCACAAATAGAGGAACAATGACTTGTTTTGGTTTTGCCATTGTACTTATTTAATATAGATATGGATTGCATTTTTTGCAGCTGTATGACACTGCTGGTTCATTTTCATCTTTTGATCTATCCATTGCACACGTGCTGCTGCCTGACATAGTTCCCCACAACATATGCACTAAGATATTGCACAGATTATTATCCTGCACTATGCCACTCACCACTTCCAGATCAATGCAAGCCATTCACAAGCACTTAATGGGTATGATTGTTCAACTAGCTTTGTACCCCCCTAAAGATAACAGAGAGAGCCAGCCTGGTGGAGTTGTTAATACATCAGGGTAGAAACCAGAAGACTGTGAGTTTTAATCCTTGTTTGGACACAAAGCCATCTGGGCAATGTTGGGCTAATGCTAATTGCTTTTTTTCAGTCTTGGGGCACGGGTGTCAAACTGCTGGCCCATGGGCTGGTTGCATCATATGGAGGCCGCGCCCAGCTCAGCTCCGGCAATGCAAAAAAAGTCGCAACACGTGACGCGGCAAGTTTGACACCCGTTTCATAGGGAGTCAAGGGAAAACCGCTTCTCAAAAAAGTTGCAGGGACTCGTCCAGACAATCTCTGAGACTCAGGCACAGCTGAATGGGGTAAAAAGATAGCATGGCCCAGCCCACATTTTGATACTTTCTCTATTGAAACTCCATGAGAAATTTTTCAGATCTTTGTTGAATACAAAGTGTACCATATCCACTGCATTCCTGTGATCAACTATGGATCCATGGATGTTATCAATCTGTCTCATGATCCTGAGACCTTTAGTTTTAAGTGCAATGCAAAAAACTTCTCTTTCCTAATTGCCATCATTCAATTGTACTGGAAGACCCTGAGGGCCAATACTGTGAAGGGGGGGGATTCTTCATATCATAAATATTTTATACATTTCTATCATGCCCCTCTTGTATTTTTTTAAGCTGATTCAGTTTTAATTTTTCTTCATGGAGCTGTTCTACTTCCATCACTGCTATCTTCTTTTCTGTCTGTTTTAACACCAGAACTTCATACAGCATAATATTCCAAATGTCTGGTTGCAAGAAAAATTTATATAGACACACTTTGTTAATAGCAGTTTTGTTTTCGATTCTTTCTTAATTATCCCAGCATGGATGTATCTTTTTTCACAGCAACCACATAGTGTTTTTTGTTTGTTTGTTTGTTAAACAATATGTTTAACTAGGTCATTCTTGAACTTCAGGATGTCATTTGAGTCCAGAAGCTGGCCATTTTTAGTATTGGATCCCAAAGTACTCCAAACCATGTTGTAGGAATTACATTCCCTCCTGCAATTAAGTAAATATGATTTCTTTCCTCAGTTCACGCTCTCCTGATTTTTCATTGGGGGGAGATTTCTTTGATCCATTTAAGGCGAACAAAATTTCTTTAGATTTATTTATTTTGTTTAAATTTATTTATATATTAAATATCTAAACACCTGTAGATATTTAGGAATGCGTAGATCTTATTCAGGGAAGAATAGCTTTCCTACACATACGCTTGTTAAGTTTTTAATATTCTTTTCTCTGTGCTGCCTATATAAGGATAAAGATTTGGACTGGAAAAGGTAAGCTATATACTATTATGGTTTGAAATTTTCCCATTCATTACTATGAATAAGGGGAAATCATTTCTAATCATTTGCCTTTAGTTACTGTGACAATTTTGAAAATTATATGTATATGTGTGCTTGTGTAGACTGTCTTCTTGAAAATTAAGATCTGGCTTTAGGAATTGCCACCTTGCAAATCACTGTGAAGGTTACATTAATTGCACCCACCTAATTGGTTCTTGATTTTGTTTGTTCTCTTTGTGTGATAGTTAAATTGTAATAGGATTCTTTCTATAACTATTTATTAAGACCTAAACAAATAAATAAGGGACGCGGTGGCTCAGTGGGTTAGGACGCTGAGCTTGTCGATCAGAAGGTCGGCAGTTTGGCGGGTCAAATCCCGAGTGCCGCGTAACAGAGCGAGCACCTGTTACTCGTCCCAGCTTCTGCCAACCTAGCAGTTCGAAAGCACGTAAAAATGCAAGTAGAAAAATAGGGACCACTGCAGTGGGAAGGTAACAGCGTTCCGTGCGCCTTTGGCGTCTAGTCATGCCGGCCACATGACCACGGAGACGTCCTCAGACAAGCACTGGCTCTTCGGCTTTGAAACGGAGATGATCACCGGCCCCTAGAGTCGGAAACGACTAGCATGCATGTGCGGGGGAACCTTTACCTTTACCTTTAAACAAATAAATGGAACTGAACACTAATCGGTTCTGCCTTGTAATTTTTAAAACATGTTTATGGAAAATTCTGGACTCTTGAAACAAATTGCCATTGATTGCATGAATAATTTTTGTTAGGATCTGCTAGCGGAAGTGTGTCAGTTTGATCCTGTTAGTTCTCTCTATTGCCTTCATTATTATAGATCATTGTATCCTTCTGAACTGCTTTTAGGGATTGGGTTAATTGTATTACAGGTTATGCTCCTTCCTTAGAGCAGAGGTCCCCAACCTACTACCGGGCCGTGGCCTCTTGGCCAATGGGCCATGTGAGTGGCTGGCCAGTGCACGCTGGAGTGGCTGGGCAGTGCATGCTGGCCATGTACGCACGCTCACCCTGTGCTTGTGCCAATGCTAGCTGAGCTGTGAGCCTCTCGCTGGCGTTAGGCGAGCAGCGAGCCATGCACCAGCACTAGCAGCCCCATTTGCGGAGCGTGCATACTCACGGCCCTGTTCGCGCAGATGCAGCCACATTTGCATGTGTGCACATGCACGCATAAAGATGCCTGTCCCCCCCGTTCTCATCAGGCCGCCAACCCAGAAAAGTTGGCAACCCCTGCCTTAGAGAATGGTTCTATTTGGGCATGAGGAGAGCAGGAGAGATCAGTTTAATTGCTACATCATTTGGGATACCATAAAATTGGTTCTTTTACATTTACATGAAGCCAATGGGAGGTTGTCCAGAGGTTTGATACTCAGTTTTACATTGCTACCTAAGGCTAGAGACTAATGGTGCTGTTAAATCCCCTTTGATGCCTGGAGGTCGTGAAGTTCTGAATGGGAGAGAATGGGTGTCAATAAATTTTATTAAGATGAAATTATTATTGGCCCATCAGGATTCTCTGTCTGCTCCATTGACATTTCTTGATTGTCATGGCATTAACTGGAAAGAGTAGGTCTGCAACTTGAAGGTTCCTCTGAACTCACAGCTCCTGTGAAACAGCAGGTGGGGGTCATGGCTGGGGATGGAGGGGGTTTCCAGCTTAAGCTATTATACCAGTTGTCGAACCGATCAAGTGGAAGGATCTTATGCCCTCGTTAGCACTCACTTGGACTACTGCAGCATGCTCTGAAGATCATTCAGAAGTTGCAGTTGAGTGAGAATATAGGAGCCCAAGGATGATATTCTTGGTGGAGCAGTGGGCTAATGCCTCCTTAAGTAACACCAGCTGCCTGCAATTAGTGCAGGTTCGCATCCCACCAGGCTCAAGGTTGACTCAGCCTTCCATCCTTCCGAGGTAGGTAAAATGAGGACCCAGATTGTTGGGGGCAATAAGCTGACTTTGTAATAATGCCACTTGGGGTGTGTGTGAAAGCCCTAACAAGCAGGCATATACATAGAATGAAGGCTACTGCTAAGTTTGTAAGCCGCCCTGAGTCTTCGGAGAAGGGCGGGATATAAATGGAATTAAAATAAATAAAAAATAAATTCAATCAATATTTGAGCCCTCCACTGGTTTCCAACTAGCTTCTGGATGCAGTGAATGGCTTTGCGTCTCTTAATTGCAGGACTGCATTCTCCCATTGGTAATGGCTCGACTGGATAGACCTACTCGGGAAAAACTATTAATGATGACTGGTGAGGGGACCAAGGCAAAGTGGTGTTGCTTTTCAGTGGTTGCACAAATCCTTTGGAACACCTGTCAGTGGACATTTAGTTGGCTCCAATTCTGACTGCTTTCCAGAAACTGCTCTAAGCAGAACTTGACTGAAAGGCATTTTGGCCTTGATTCAATATTAATTTGGTTATTGTTTGATTAATTACTTTTTATTACTTTGTAATAAAAATAGATTTTGTAGTCTCTAAATGATAAGAACAATGCAGTATATTCACTCAACTAATTATATTCTCATATGTTCAATAAAAGTGAGGTAAAAAATTTTTTGGACCATTTGCACTTACAGTTTAATAATGGAATTAGATTTTTGTTCTGATTAGTATTTTATGTATGCAGTGAATAACTTGATTGGGATACACACACACACACACACACACACACACACACACACACAGAGTGTGTAATTTTAGCCTACCTTTTCTATTTAATTTCAATAAGTTTATGTATACTCTTAAACATATTATCAAAAGAATTACTTGAAAAACAAGTTACATGTTTGAAAGTGGTACCTGCCTAAATATTATGTTGTCATCCATTTATTCCAAATGATGATGATGATGATGATAACTTTATTGTCACTCTGAATGTACACCAATCGGCATACATCAAAATGAAATTTCATTGCATACAGCTCTCAAAGGGTCACCACCTCCGATATATACTCTAATGAATTTCTAATGAATCACTTTTAGAAACAGAAATGTGAAAAAGCACTTTTATCACCAATAAGTAACATTCTAATTCTGCTAGCATTTTGTTCATCATACTGTAGTAAATAAAATAGAAATATATTGGTTTTTTGATTACTTCATTTATTTTACATAATTAAGGTTTTAGTCTGCCAGGATTCATTCTGTGATGCAAGTCTACATTTAGTTTTTTAAGTATTTAATTTAAAGTGAGTATGCAAGCTTGTCTTTGGGAAAATTAATAAATATTTACATATAAAGTGTATTTTTTAAAATCAATTTGTGAAATGGAAGAATACTTGTGGCTTTAAGAGGAAGTGCCTTTCAGTTATTTATTTGAGCATTTTGATGTTTGCATTGGTAAAGATGTCTTATTAGTAAAGATTTCTGTCCTATTAAAATCTGATTTATTTATTTCTTCACACATAGGTCCTTGATGCATCATCCCTGAGTTTTAGTACTCGAGTGAAATGGTTTGCAATATGTTTTGTATGCGGCGTTTTGTGTTCTCTCCTTGTAAGTAAATATTTCATGAAACACAGAAAAAAAATCTTTATATGTTTTAATATTCATCTCTGTTCTTGGGCTAATATTGTATTGATATATGGAGTTGGTATAGAATGATTAGTCAATACCTTAGGAAAAAGTACATATTGCAGCCTCTAGTACTTTACCATATCGAAATACTAGCTTCTGCTGGGATACAGATTTTCTGCACGCAGGATATCATTTACTCAAAAAGCAGTCAGAAGAGTAGATTTGTAACCTTATAGTGCAGCCTTCCAGGTCTCTACATGTATTGGTTCACAAATTCTATCTTCCATACTGCTATTTATGGTGGCTTGGGGATGTCATAAATTATAGCCCAGTTATGTTTGAAGAGCACTGGGTTAGGGAAAGCAGATGCAAGATTTACAGAGAACAAGGTTTTTTTTTTCCTTTTTTATATATAACTTTTGTATATATACTGTAGTTCATATAATTCCTAAAAAGAATTATCTGTAGCAAACCTAAATGTTCACTAGTGCTATCTTTATAAGTCATCAAGAGAAAGTTTTCAAGGCTATCAGAAAAAATCCTAGTCGATACCGGGATTTCATGAGTCAAGCCAATCTACCGTGTTTCCCTATTTTCCAGTGATGTTTTACCCACTTACCTTAGGACCGCCACAGCCAGGCCTTCAATGCCCTGATTCGTATGCCTCGCCAGCCCACTACTTCTGCGGCTGCTTGCCGCCACTTGTACACGTCATCCCTGGAAAGGCCTCTGCAGCCACGAAACGAGCTCTGGATTGACACGTGTGATGCCCTCCAGCTTCCATTTCACCATCAGAGGCCCTCTAGAAAGGCCTTTGCAGCCGAGAAATGGGCTCTGGATTGATGCATGTGGTGCCCACCGGCTTCCATTTTGCCGTCAGAAGCCTTCTGGAAAGGCCTCTACAGCCAAGAAAAGAATTCCAGATTGACACATGCGGTTCCTCCTAGCTTCCATTTTGCCAACAGAAGCCTTCCAGAAAGACCTCTGCAGCCGAGAAATGAGCTCTGGATTGACATGCGCGGTGCTCCCCCCGGCTTCCATTTTGCCATCAGAGGCCAGGAGGCACCATGCATGTCAATCTGAAGCTCGTTTCTCATCTGCAGAAGCTTTTCCAGAAGGCCTCTGACGGCAAAACGGAGGCTGGGGGGCAATGCGCATAAGCAACATCGAGCAGCCGCAGAAGAAGTAAGCCAGTTAGACAGGTATTGGGGTGTGGAAGGCCTGGCTGCAACTGTGCTAAGGTAAGTGGGTGTGGGGCGCATGGGGCAGCTCCATCCCTTCCCCACCCTAGCTTGATTTTTACCCGTGTGCCTCGCTCCACCTCATGCAACCAGTGCAATGGAGTGGGTGGGGTCTTAAGTAGAGCTTATTTTGGGGATAGGGCTTATATTGGGCGCATATGTAAACATCAAGCTAGGGCTTATTTTTGGGAAAACATGGTACATACAGAAACTGCTTTGATCACTTCCTATTAGTATTTCATATAATACTGGATAACAGACTTTCAGAACTGCAGTGCTGCTTTCTTCATTTTAAACTACCGTGCAATGATGGTAGAATTCGATGACCAACATTGCATGAACACAAATTGAAGCAAGAATAAATACAAAACGAAGACCAACCACTGCATGGTCTTCGTTTTTTATTTATTCTTGCTTCAATTTCTGCTCATGCAATGTTGGTCATCCATTCTAAAGGCCAAAGAGTTTGTAAGTTTGGCTACATATTCCTTCATCTCAATCAGATGCAACATTGGGGGAGGCTGGCTTCTGTGCCATTAACCAAAGGCCAGTGTTCCTCCTCTTCCTGCAGCTGGAAAAAGCTTTGGGTTTTTTTTACAAGTAAAGCAAACTGAGGAAGCAGAGAAGAAGATAACAGTGCTTGAGTTTGGGTGTACTTTAACCTAGCAGCTCTGATTAATGGCTGGAATGAGATCCAGGACAAAGGAGCAGAGGACTTTGCTTCAGGATTCAGGTTATCTTTAAAGCATAGGAATCAACTTCAGTTAGACATTAAGATTTAATTGATTCTGGATATGTTAGAAACCTTGTTCTCTACAATAGTCCTGTTTCTATACATAAGGGCATTCTTGGAAATTTCAGATCTATTGAAAGCCATCTCTCTTCCAAGATCATGAATTACAATGAGAACAATTTGCATGTACAGGCAGTCCTGACTTAAAATCATTCATTTAGTGACCGTTTGAATTTACAACAGCACTGAAAAAAGTGACATGACCATTTTTCACACAACCGTTGTCGGATGCCCATGGCCATGTGATCAGAATTCAGTCTCTTGGCAACTGGCATGTGCTTATGATGGTTGCCGTGTCCCAGGTTCACGTGATCATCTTTTGCTACCGTCTGACAAGCAAAGTCAATGGGGAAGCTTGATTCACTTAACCGTGTTGCTAATTTAACAACTGCAGTAATTAACAACTGTAGCAAGAAAGGCGACAAAATTGAGCAAAACTCAATCATGCCTTGCTTATCGATGGAAATTTTGTGCTCAGTTGTGGTCTTGGTCAAGAACTACCTATGTTTTATAAATTGGACTTAAACACATTAATTTTTCTTAGTTCTTTTCAATGAAGTTTGGTTTCATTTGTTGCCCACTAAGACTTGACCCCGGAACGTTCAAGTTGTTAGAAAAGTATAATGCTCTAATAATATCTCTTGATATTTTTGGTTTGATAAAACTATAGACCTCCTCACAGTTGGCTTTTTTAATTGTACATGTGCAGGGGACAGGATTGCTCTGGCTTCCAAATGGAATAAAACTCTTTGCAGTGTTCTATACCTTGGGAAATATTGCTGCTTTAGCCAGGTATGGTCTTTTTGTAGTCTTCTCTTTTTTAAATGAGATTTACCTGTTTCCACATTACTTGCAAAGGGCAAATAATTCTCTGTATATACAACTGAGCTCTTTTGAAATTTATTCTGTACAATTACCAGATGTTTAAAAAAAAACAGGAGAGAGGACACAAGGGTGGGATTTAACCAATGAATGCAATTTGAACTCATAATGGTAGGGAACAGTTCCCCCTCCCCGTCTCCTGAGTACACCCTCAAAATTTGCGCTGTATCATTTTTATCCAGAGCTACACAGGCTGTACAGAGTGGAATGAAGGAAAAACATTGAATTCTATAAATTATTAGCCAGAACTCACACATGTCATCCAACCCGCCTTGCCTACCCTACAAGGTTCCATCCCAAAAAGGTGCTGGAACTCCGTTCTGAGCGTTCTATGAGAAAAAAAGCCCTGATTATAGTCAAATATGGGCAAAAAGGGACTGGGTGACCCTAACAGCTATGACTGAGAAGATAAAAAAAAATCTGATATTTTTTTTCTAAACTAGTACTTGCTTCTTGATGGGTCCACTGAAACAGCTGAAAAAGATGTTTGAACCAACAAGGTTAATTGTGACAATTATTATGCTGGTAAGTTAGTTTGTTTTAAATCAAGAAAAGAAACATAAAGTTCCAGATATTGATGTCCATTCATCAATACATAAATACAATGACACCAAAATTATAAAAAATGTTGCACTCAAATACTTAAGCAGTGGATTGCACTGCATGTTTTGTCACTTGCCCTCTCGACCCCTCTTTCCCAATGCTTCTGGTTGCATATTGACAATTAGAAAGCATTTATCACTTCTATTATTTTAGCCTATTAGAGAATAACTGGACTTATTTGATTTGTTAAGCGATGTCTTTTGTGGATGAGCTATATTTGTCCTTTCATGAAATTTCTCTGGATAATGAGACAGAGTTACTGATCAGAAGCAAAGCTTTCTGAGAATTGCAGTGAATCTTTTGTAGGTTCTAGGACAATACATGGTTAACAACCACTGGTGCAGCAAATGTTCAAGGTTACAATGGCGTTGAGTGAGCAATAGTTATGATTGGTCCTCGGAAGGTCTGGCCATTCTAGCACACCTGTAGTTATGTGATGGCAACTGACTTGCATTTATGTTGGTTGCAGCATCCTGCGGTCACATGATCATGATTTGTGACCTTCCCTACCAGCTTCCCACAAACAAAGCCACTTGTCTGCCTGCTGGTTTCCTTGCAAGCTGCCTTGGATTTCGAAATGCCTGCCAGCTTCCCCACTGATTTTGTTGGAAGCCAGCAGGAAGTTGCAAGGAGGCGCTCACTTAATGCCCCACTATCCTCACTATCCTCACAGGGACAGCAGAAACTGCAGGGGTTGCCATTGCCAAGCAATGCAGTCATGGGATGTTAACCATTTATGATTGTATCAGTTAGCAACAGAAATTCTGATCCCAATTGCAACCATAACTCGAGGACTACCAGTACTGCAAACCCTGTCCTACGTATATACACATTGATCTGGTTTTTGTTTTGTCTTGAGCAGCTTTCTTTGATCCTCACATTATTTGCTGCATTTTGGGTAAGTAGTATTCATCAAACGTTTTGTGCATTTCAGCATGAATTTACTTGCTTTGGATGCTGTAGTTAGTGTCTTATTTAAGATTTGCCTTGTCTAGCTTAAGATATTAGACAAATGTAAATTCTGCCCAGTTTTTTGTTCTATTAAATAGGCGTAGATTGAATAATACTATGTCATTTAAGTCTGCATGCATGAGTGACCTTAATATTGCTGCTTATTCCCTCTAATAGAAAAGTGAAATTATGTGGCTGCCTGCTTTGCTTAATTTTCAGTCAGAAATAGAAGGTCCATGTTAAGACATTTTGTTCTTAAAATACTATCAAATTCAACACATGTTCCTTTTCCTTTCTTAGTGGAAAAAGAAAGGGTTAGCTCTGCTGTTCTGCATTTTGCAGTTTCTGGCAATGACCTGGTAAGGCTTTCTTTGAATTCTTATCATTTATTAGTCATGCAAATCCTTTATTGTTACAAACCATGCAAATCCAATAGTGTAGTCACTTCATTTGTGATTGTGACTTGAAACATTGTGGATTCTTATTAGAACTAAAGAATAGAAATGTGTTTCAAATTGTTTTGGGGAACTCTGGGATTGCTTTGAAAATGTATTAGTCTCCAGAAAGTCTGGAGGTAGCTACTGGACTAATTAGCTGACCCCACCTCTCCCCCCTGCTTCCTTCTCCCCCCCCCATCTTTTAATTCATATTGTTGTACTTTCATTGTTTATTTTTAGCACTAGCAATAACACTTTACAGCCCTATCTAAGCGCTTTACAGAGCCAGCCTGTTGCCCCCAACAATCTGGGTCCTCATTTTACCGACCGTAAAAGGATGGAAGGCCGAGTCAACCTTAAATCAGTCAGAATTGAACTCCTGACAGTGAGTTAGCCTGCAATATTGCACTCTAATCACTGTGCCACCAAAGCTCTTATTTTTATTGTTTCATTGTTTTGCAATTATTGTGCTTACATTTTTTAAAAATCATTTTTCCCATTTTACTATTGTAAAGCCACCCAGAGTAACCCTATGGCCAGATGGCCAGCAAATAAATTTAACAAAGAAACAGAAATTCACTAACAAGAAGGTGATTTAAAGGATACTCTTTCCTTTACTGATGTGTTTCTTCAGTACATAGTTGCATAGGAATTGTAGGATGTTCTGGAACATGTCACGCAAAGCAGGGTGTCTTACCATTTCTAGCTGGTGTATAGCTTGTATTTCTTTTGGGAAAGGATATATTTATTAAACACACCACAACAAATGTCATAGCATATTATGAACAAATGACGGTCATAATTTAAAGACTTGGCATTTCAGATATTGACCATAGATCAATCCTTTATTATTTATTTACAGTATTATTATTATTCATTTTACAATATTTCTAGCCCGTCCCAATCCAAATGGGATTGGTCAGGGTGTAAGAAATCCCAAAGAAATGCATAGATAGAGAAAATAAAAATCAGTAGTAAAACAACAACAACAACCCCACCTCAATGCATCACAGTCACTTTTTATTTAACTGAAGGGCCAAATGCTGTCTGGAGTAGTGCTGCTTTGCCTTGTTTTTGGAATGTTCGTAGACTAGGGCCCCCCCCATATCCTCAAGAGAAAACGTTCCTATTGAGAGGTGCTATTATAAGACCTGTCCCCTGGCCCAGATGGGCAACATCAATTTCTTAATTTATATGCACACTGAATTTTGAATTAATTGACGGGGGAGGAGTAAAATCTTTATTTACTAAACCTTCCTTCTAGGACGTTTATCAGTCAATAGCACCAATCACATTTTGTTTACTATTTTATTTTTCTACACGTTTAGAGCAAAATCTGAAATGGACGGTAGAATTAGGAATCTTGTAGTGGTGTATCTATTGTTTCATTCTGAAGTATAACCCGAGTAGCTGATTACATGAAATTATTACAGTAGTAGACTGATTTCTCGGTGGACGGCTGCAAAAGGATGCTGAAATATAATATCTCTTCTTCCTCTCTTAGGTATAGTCTGTCATACATCCCATATGCAAGGTACGTTTGTGCAGTTATCTTATTATGTGGGAGGTAATCAGGTGTATTCTCAGTGGCAGCTACAGGTAGTCCTCAACTTACGACAAGTTATAACTCCTGAAAAAGTGATTTACGGGCATTTTTTACACTAATGACCGTTGCAGGCCCCCCCCCATGGTCATATAATCAAAATTTGAATGCTTGGCAACTGGTTCATATTTATGACAGTTGCAGTGTTCCAGGGTCATGTGATCCCTTTTTGTGACCTTCTGATAAGCAAAGTCAAAAGGGGAAGCCAGATTCGCTTAAAAACTGGGTTATTAAAGACTGGTAATTCACTTAACAACTGTGGGAAGATAAAATTGTAAGATGGGGCAAAACTCACTTAACGTATGTCTTGCTTAGCAACAGAAATTTTGGGCTCAATTGTGGTCGTAAGTCGAGGACTACCTGCATCTAGCACGTAGGTCTTCAGTATGAGGCCTGCCAAGCTTCAAACCTCAGTTGATTTTATTTTGTTAAATTCCTTGAACAAATTAATGTATTTGAAGTCAAATGCAAATTAAAATCGCCATTACAATGGCTATAAAATGTTGATTTTTTTTAAAAAATGAATGCTTGGTTATAAAATTGCACAATGGTTGTCTGAAATGGTATCATTTTGCATGCATCAAGGATAGGGAAAGGGAAGGCTTTTTAAATTAGAAGTTAATTTGTATACCACTTGGTAAAGCCTTAAAAATCAATGCATCATATCTACAAGCTGCACATAGTGATTTTTCTTTTTCTTTTAAAGGGATGCTATATTGAAATGCTTCACTTCCTGTCTAAGTTAAAGAGAAGCGGAACTTTTTCCAGTGCTTGGAAACCTACATCATTTCTCTTAGGTTTATTCCAAGTGGTTCAGGTCCTGAAACAGTGACAGCCTTCTTCACAAGGGGATTAAATTGTATTAGCAGAAGAACCTTTTAAAAAAAAAGTACAAAACCAGGGCATTGACCCCTCAATCCATGCTTGTTCTAAAAATATTTTTTTTACTCCCTCAGTGGTCTTAAAATTGTTGGATGAAAGTCTGCTAACATGATTTAACCTTAAAATTATATGGTTGTTGAGTTTCAGGTAAAATGCATGTAAATACATGTTCCTTATTTTGTATATTTATCTTTCCAATTCATCTATTATTTGTTTTATTTTCCAAAGTCCTATTAAATTGCAAATTGTAAAATGAAGAATTACACTATGTTATAGCTACTGGGCCTCTTCAGAAATTATTAACAGTGGATAGCATGGGAAAAAATGAGACTATATAAGAAATGTGCTTTCCAAATTCAGGAACTTTGTGTTATTCCTTTATTTTAATTGCCAACTTTTTATACTGTGATACTTAAAGCACATTTAACTAAAAGTAATATATTAAACCAATCATTAAAATATTTAAAATTATGCAGTCTAATGGTATTTATGGTTTAGCTGTTCTGTAGATTATATTAGTGCTGTTAGAACTACCATTAAATTACTTGGGTCAGGCTCAAACATAGGTTAATGTTTACATTTTGCTTATTTTAAACAGTAAGTAATATCTACTTATATACTCACAAATTATCTATAGCATGCCCACTTTCTTTTCTGTAACTTTAGAATTAATCTCCCGTACACACATCTTCCAATGCCAGTAATGGTCTTGGAAGAGGAAACATTCAAGTAAAATCGCTATGTTCAAGTAAAGCCCTTATGTTTAATTATGTGGCTAATGGTCTGTTGGATGGAACTGAAGGCTTGCTTCAGCAGTTTAGCAGTTTAAACAATGGTTTAAGCTACAAAATGAATAACTTGTTATCCAGTAATTTAATTCCCCACTACCACCATATATTATGAAGATCAAGAGTGCTAAAACTCCCATTTCCTTGTTCTGCTTTCAGAGGCATTATATGCACTAATATACAGTAGTAAGTGATAGGCCAGTGTGGCAAAGTCCCTTGTAAAAAAGAGGGGCAGGCAGCTGACTCATGAGTAACAGCAAACTAACACTGGACTCCAACGATGTAGAAAACCTGCTGCAGTTTATTCTTCCCAGACCCTTAAGCATTCTAGGTCAGGAGCTGAAAGCAGTCTCTTCTGAGTGCCAGCAGTTCAATTCAAGAACTTAAAAGTCAATTCTCAAAATAAAATATCAAATCAAGAAAGATGGGACAGGCAGCAGCAGCTGAGTGGGGCTTGATACCCTCATTCACAGCAGCAGATTCAGTGGGCGGCCCAGCCTCAGCAAACAGGTAATTCCTTACTTGAGAAATATTGATTGATTGATTGATTGAATGAATGAATGAATGAATGAATGAATTTATATACCACCCAATTCCCGAAGGACTCAGGGCGGTTCACAGGGCAAGTTAAAAACAATACAAAAAGAGAGTATAAAATACAATTAAATTAATACAAGCCCACAAAATTAAGATAACATTAAAATTGAAATTTAAAATTAATTTAGTTTAGTTTAATTTAATATAATTTAAAATCCCTCAGTCCAGGCCAGACAATTCAAACAACCAAGTTTTTAAGTCCCGGTGAAACGAGCGAAGGTTGGGGGCAGTCCGAAGTTCCATCGGCAGTTCGTTCCAAAGGGCGGGCGCACCCACAGAGAACGCCCTTCCCCTGGGAATCACCCGCCGGCAATCTCTAACCGGCGGAACCCTAAGGAGGCCCTCCCTGTGGGCGCGCACAGGACGATGGGAAACTGATGCTGGCAGCAGGTGCTCCCTAAGGTAATCCGGACCCATGCCATTTAGGGCCCTTTAACTGGCCCTTTCTTTCCTCACTTGAGGAATTTCAAGAAAAGAACCGGATCTATTTGACAAATGAGCCAGGTCCTAACCAAGCAGCACAGAAAGATGGGAGTCTGTTTATACTGATCTTGATAAGGGTAATTTCCAGCACATCCTCTGCAGCCTTCTGTTTGTTCTCATGCTCTGGCCCTTGCTCTCTGCCTCCAACCTCCACACCCTTTTTTCTTGGCAGAACATCTTTAAAGCTTTAGCCAATCCTGAGCCTTGTTTTCACTTAACAATGAAAAAAAAAATAACCGTAGGCTAATGCTTTACAATAGACTTCAGATTGGAAGATAAAAGTTGTAGCCTGGCAATAACTGCCTTCTAGGAAAGGGCCTAGTAGTGATTGAGGGATCCTTCCTTCATCTACCCAGCATTTTTGGTTTCTATGTTTGCTGATAAGGAAGAGGTTTTGACTTCTTACAGGAAACCTCATAGTTTGCATGGAATTCCTTTGTTGTCAGCAGTGACCAGGAAAACAATAAATGCAAAACCAGTTTAAGGAAATAACAGTGGCATATGCTGAACTTATATATATATATTTACATAGCACGAGGCCATTCTAAGGCAGTCCCACTGGTACCTCAGAACCTATAAATCTACTTCACTCTGGTCTGCTTACACCAGGGGTCTTCAAACTTGGCCCTTTTATGACTTGTGGACTTCAACTCCCAGAATTCCTCAGCCAGCAAAGCTGGCTGAGGAATTCTGGGAGTTGAAGTCCACAAGTCATAAAAGGGCCAAGTTTGAAGACCCCTGGCTTACACAGTGCACTTAACTAGGCAGCATTAAGTGACTGCATTGGCTAAATGTGAGAAGGCTTAACCTCGGTTAGGCTTCAGTGACTTACGCTTGTTTGAATTCTCGCTCCGTTTGGGAAACATGACTCACCGTAGCAGCGCCCTAGGCTACTAGCACGCAATCTAGAAGCCAATAGGGATGGATGTTCACAGGCTATTGTCAACGAGAGAGATTGGCGTTTCAATGAACTTGGTAAATTTGGGAATTTGGAATTGAAAGCTGTCGGCCCAGCAGCTATCAACTAATAATCGAAAAGTCCCACAAGTGGCAGAATCCACTCGGGGCAGACTCCCAGGAGTAGATCACTCCCTTTACCTTTTTTGGGGGGGGGGGGTCGAGGAACTGAAGCTTCGGGAAAAAAAGGACCCAGCTACTACGGTAGCTTTTTTTTTTTAATTGAAAAGTTTTACAGTACATTTTTACTTTAACAATCTCCCCCTCCCCCCACCCCTACCTAACCCTCCCTATCCCTCCCACCCATTCCCCCCTCCCCTCCCCACTTCCCAGAGCTAAATACAGGGTATAAAAACAAAGAACAAACATAAGCATCCATATGCTAACAACAATAAACTATTAATTCTATCACCCTCTAGCTCATATAAGATGATTACAAACAATATTAATATTACATATAAAAGGAAAAGAAAACAAAACAAAAAAAGGAAACTTACTCAAATGCTAAATGAAATTTCTTAGTCCCATATTTATTCTGAATATAATCAATCCACTTTTCCCACTCCATAATATAACGTTCTCGCGAATGATCTTTCAGATAAGCCGAAATCTTTGCCATTTCCGCCAGGTCAGAACCAGCTACTACGGTAGCTTGATCCGCCTCGGCTCTTCTCTCTTTGCCAGACAGGGGGCGAATTTCAGCCTTCCGGCAGCGGATTGGCTCTGCGGCCAGCCCTAATTTCAAAGCCCTCTAGCCTCGCCTCGCCTGCCCGTCGCCGCTCGCTCGGCTCCTCCTCTGGAGTCCGACCCGCCGCGTGTCTCTTTCGCCGGCAGCATCAGAGAGCTCCGGTGGCGCGCGACGGAGCTGGCGGGCTGCTTCGCCGAAGGCTGGGAATT